>NC_084563.2:12414598-12569598 GCF_033978685.3 Nerophis lumbriciformis | reverse complement strand
CCAGTGCGCGCTATAGTCCGGAAAATACGCCTCCGCGGTTTGATTACAAATTTTCAGGACTTATGCAGATCCCAAACCCACAAAAACAGGTACCAATAGGTATGAAAAGTCAAGAGAAACAAGATGGATGTCTTCATTACGAGCCTCACGGTCAATTAAACGGCATGTCTCCGCCCTCAGATGGACCTCTTTCAGGAGCGGAAACCCCGAGCGGTGCGTCCGGCGGGCCGCCTGTGCACCGAGCTCCACCGCCACCTCACCACCACGCGCAGCGCGGAGAAGCCTCGGGCGGCCGACACGGAGGAGGACGAGGACAGCGAGTCGGAGGAGGATGACGACGAGGAAGAGGAGGAGTCCTCCGCCAGCGAGGCGGAAGGCGCGGCGATCCCCGCCGAGCCGGCCAAGCCTCAGTTCAGCTCTGAGAAAGAACTCCACTCGGTGGTGGCGCTGATCACATACATGCACACGTACTGCATGCCCGCGCGCAAGCAGCAGGGTCTGGACCGCAAGGACCCGCCCAGACCGCGGGCTCGACCCGACGCCCCCCGCCCGCCTGTCACAAACTCTCACAGCCGTTTGGTCCTGCTGGAGACCCCGGGGACTAGCGTGTGCGCCACCAGGAGGCTTCCCTTCGTGAGGCGGCGTGAGGTGAAGACCAACTCGCTTCTCCGTGACCTCCTGCAGCAGAGCAGCTCTTTTGACGTGAGCAAGCCTTACAGACTGCTCAGCCCGCCGTACACCCGAGGAGGAGGAGCCAACGCCCACACGCCCAGGTCCGCCCCCATTAAACAGGAGAAAGACTCCCCGGAGAGGAGACACTCCTCCTACGAGGCTCCGAAGAGCCCGGCGGAGGACAGCGCCTCCTTCTCGGTGCGGCGCTCCAGGCGTCTGGCCTCCTTCCCCAGCCGCTTCGCCAAGAGGCTGCGGCCCGAGCGGGCGAGGGAGGGCGACAGGAAGACGGAGAGAGAGGACGGCCAGGCGGCGGCCAAGCTCTCGCCGACGCAAGCCGGAGGGGGTACCACGACGGAGGCGCAGACGGAGAAGCCACGGCGAGGCGACGCGGCGGAGGCCACCGAAATCTCCTGCCACAGCGGTGAGACCACTTCCTGTGTCACTTCCTGTTATAAAGTGCACACATCATTTTCATACTGCAAAGTGTCCGCCCGTGAGTTCGAACCCCGGCCGAGTCATACCAAAAACTATAAAAATGGGACCCATTACCTCCCTGCTTGGCACTCAGCATCAAGGGTTGGAATTGGGGGTTAAATCACAATAAATGATTCCTGAGCATGGCCACCGCTGCTGCTCACTTCTCCCCTCACCTCCCAGGGGGTGGAACAAGGGGAGGGGTCAAATGCAAGACGTTATTTCACCACACTTAGTGTGTGTGTGTGTGAGACTATCAGTAGTACCTTTTTAAAAACTCTCAATTCACAAGTTTAGAATAAATAAATAAACATGTCGTATGAAAAAGCAGGTAGAGACTAGGGATGGGTACTTTATTGGCACCATGCTGGTGCCATGTTACGGTACCGTCAAGTCCAGTTGCAGACTCGAACTAGGGAAGGAGCGAAAAACCACGTTTAAAAACTCCCGACGGCCAGTATCACCGTTTTTTGAATTACAACGATGGAAAAACCGTGATTGATAACTGTACTTTGATAAACTCATGAACATACTGCCGCTAGCTTAGATGCTAACATGAAAACAAGATGCATTAACATCCTTCCCCATTAAGAAGCGACATACCTCAATCTAAACCTGTATAAACATATTTCTGTTTGAGCAACTAATATATTCAATTGTGCACATTGAACCTACAAGCTGTGCAGTCATGGCACAGAATGATCGATCGGAGATAAAAAGGTAACACGGGTGGTTTTTACGGAGCATTCAATGACCACTGAAAAAAGTGTAACAATAAATAACAGATTTTATTTGCAACACACTTTTCATTTAAATGAATGGTAAAATGCTAAAGAACAAACCAATAGTTACTGTAACACAATAAAAGCTTAAAAATACTAAGACTGAAGCATAAAAAACACAAAACATGCAAAATAGTGGCTTTTCCTACTATGTCTATTTATTTTAGTTATTTCAAAATAATTTAAGGATTTCAGTGTGTTTAAGTACTTTTTCAGCACTAAGAGCATCCAACTGCCTCTATGCAATGTTGCTATTTTCAACGCCAACAAAGGAATTGACTCAGAAATGTGATGATAAAACAAGATGTAACAACTGGACATAAATTATCAGCTCATTTTTAAATGTTCCAATAAAAAATGAGAGTTTACTAATAGAAACTATTAATATTTATTAAAACACACAAAAGCGTCGAAAATTGGTGAGGGTGAGGCCTTTAATCCCAGGAACACCACACCTACCGTCAAGCATGGTGGTGGTAGTATTATGCTCTGGGCCTGTTTTGCTGCCAATGGAACTGGTGCTTTACAGAGAGTAAATGGGACAATGAAAAAGGAGGATTACCTCCAAATTCTTCAGGACAACCTAAAATCATCAGCCCGGAGGTTGGGTCTTGGGCGCAGTTGGGTGTTCCAACAGGACAATGACCCCAAACGCACGTCAAAAGTGGTAAGGCTAGAATAAAGGTTTTAGAATGGCCTTCCCAAAGTCCTCACTTAAACGTGTGGACAATGCTGAAGAAACAAGTCCATGTCAGAAAACCAACACATTTAGCGGAACTGCACCAATTTTGTCAAGAGGAGTGGTCAAAAACACAAGCAGAAGCTTGTGGATGGCTACCAAAAGCGCCTTATTGCAGTGAGACTTGCAAATATTAACATTGCTGTATGTATACTTTGTGTACTACATTTTCAGTAGACCCATAATAAATTCATGAAAGAACCAAACTTCATGAATGTTTTTTGTGACCAACAAGTATGTGCTCCAATCACTCTATCACAAAAAAATAAGAGTTGTAGAAATGATTGGAAACTCAAGACAGCCATGACATTATGTTCTTTACAAGTGTATGTCAACTTTTGGCCACGACTATATATATATATACACACGTATCAGTTAAAATGTGAAAAGTACCCTTTCCTAATGGATATATGGTACTGATTTTAGCCAATCACAAGCCTGAAGAAAGTCACTTAGGGGAAAGTAACAGCAATGGAGAATGGAGGAAAAAAATCTGCCATCCTGATTTTGCAATACTCTTTCAGTATGAAGTAAAAAAGGTTTCTTCATGGGCTGGTAAATGTGATCACACTGATTGTGGACGAGGAAGTGAGTCAGGCGTGAGGAGGACAGCAGTCACCCACACTCCTGTCCATCACTCATCCTCTCAGTCAGGATCTAATTTAACGCTTTCTTTCCTTTGTTGACAGAAAAGCGAGCCTGCCTGTGTCTGCCTCTGAACGCCAGCAAGTCCACAGGGTGAGACTCTCCACGCACAATGTTCTTTGTCACGGCTGTCACGCTCCTGGCCCAGCTCCTACATTTCTTATGCGTCCCGCACTATTTTTAAATATTTGTATTCCGCCTTGGAACACGGCAAAAGTTTATTTAATTGACAGCACACATTATCCTCACAAAGACACGCTTTTCGGCGCAGAGTACCGTTTTTTTTTTTTTTAAGATTTAGTGCATCATTGTGGACCACAGGAAGAATAGCTAAGGCACTGCTGAATAAATATTAATGAACTAAATTAAGTTAACGTTACTTTTTCAAGTAACGTTAGGACACAACGGCAGTGACTGGGATGGCGGAAGCGGGGATCGAACCTGGAACCCTCAAGTTGCCGGCACGGCCACGCTACCGACCGAGCTATACCGCCCCAGTGGCCGTGCCAGCAACTTGAGGGTTCCAGGTTCCATCCCCGCTTCCGCCATCCTAGTCACTGCCGTTGTGTCCTTGGGCAAGACACTTTACCCACCTGTTCCCAGTTCCACCCACACTGGTTTAAATGTGACTTAGATATTGGGTTTCACTATGTAAAGCGCTTTGAGTCACTAGAGAAAAGCGCTATATAAATATAATTCACTTCTGCAGAGACTTCCAGTATTAGACACAAAGACAATCCGAAAAGTATTAATTTAACAATATCTTTATTGTCGTGTTTTTAAAAGTGTTTCATTTAGAGGTGTCCGATAATGGCTTTTTTGCCAATATCCGATATTCCGATATTGTCCAACTCTTAATTACCGATACCGATATATACAGTCGAGGAATTAACACATTGTTATGCCTAATTTTGTTGTGATGCCCCACTGGATGCATTAAACCAGTGTTTTTCAACCACTGTGCCGCGGCACACTAGTGTGCCGTGCGATACAGTCTGGTGTGCCGTGGGAGATTATCTAATTTCACATATTTGGGTTAAAAACATTTTTTGCAAACCAGTAATTATAGCCTCCAAATGATGTGTTGTTGTTGAGTGTCGGTGCTGTCCAGAGCTCGGCAGAGTAACCGTGTAATACTCTTCCATATCAGTAGGTGGCAGCCGGTAGCTAATTGCTTTGTAAAGGCAGGTAAAAAGGTGTCTTATGCTTAAACCAAAAATAAACAAAAGGTGAGTGCCGCTAAGAAAAGGCATTGAAGCTTAGGGAAGGCTATGCAGAACGAAAGTGAAACTGAACTGGCTACAGAGTAAACAAAAACAGAATGCTGGACAGCAGCAAAGACTTACTGTGGAGCAAAGACGGCATCCACAATGTACATCCGAACATGACATGACTATCAACAATGTCCCCACAAAGAAGGATAAAAACAACTGAAATATTCTTGATTGCTAAAACAAAGTAGATGCGGGAAATATAAGACATGAAACTGCTACAGGAAAATACCAAAAAAAGAGAAAAAGCCACCAAAATAGGAGCGCAAGACAAAAACTAAAACACTACACACAGGAAAACCTACTCAGTGGCCGAGTGGTTAGAGTGTCCGCCCTGAGATCGGTAGGTTGTGAGTTCAAACCCCGGCCGAGTCATACCAAAGACTATAAAAATGGGACCCATTACCTCCCTGCTTGGCACTCAGCATCAAGGGTTGGAATTGGGGGTTAAATCACCAAAATGATTCCCGGGCGCGGCCACCGCTGCTGCCCACTGCTCCCCTCACCTCCCAGGGGGTGATCAAGGGTGATGGGTCAAATGCAGAGAATAATCTCGCCACACCTAGTGTGTGTGTGACAATCATTGGTACTTTAACTTTAACTTTAACTTAAAACAGCAAAAAACTCCAAATAAGTCAGGGGGTGATGTGACAGGTGGTGACAGTACACCTACTTTGAGACAAGAGCTATAGTGATGCATGCTTGGTTATGGTTTAAATTAATATCCAACAATTGCGACGACGACTTTTTACTGTCAACTGAGTTTATGATTTCTGCTGGTGGTGTCGCGCCCCCTGGATTTTTTTCAGCGCAAAAAATGTGCCTTGGCTCAAAAAAGGTTGAAAAACAATGCATTAAACAATGTAACAAGGTTTTCCAAAATAAATCAACTCAAGTTATGGAAAAAAAATGCCAACATGGCACTGCCATATTTATTATTGAAGTCACAAAGTGCATTATGTTTTTTAACATGCCTCAAAACAGCAGCTTGGAATTTGGGACATGCTCTCCCTGAGAGAGCATGAGGAGGTTGAGGTGGGGGTGTGTGTATATTATAGCGTCCCGGAAGAGTTAGTGCTGCAAGGGGTTCTGGGTATTTGCTCTGTTCTGTTGTGTTTATGTTGTGTTACGGTGCGGATGTTCTCCCGAAATGTGTTTGTCATTCTTGTTTGGTGTGGGTTCACAGTGTGGCGCATATTTGTCACAGTGTTAAAGTTGTTTATACGGCCACCCTCAGTGTGACCTGTATGGCTGTTGACCAAGTATGACTTGCATTCACTTGTGTGTGTGAAAAGCCGTAGATATTATGTGATTGGGCCGGCACGCAAAGGCAGTGCCTTTAAGGTTTATTGGCGCTCCGTACTTCTCCCTACGTCCGTATACCACTCCGTACAGCGGCGTTTTAAAAAGTCATACATTTTACTTTTTGAAACCGATACCGATAATTTCCGATATCACATTTTAAAGCATTTATCGGCCGATAATATCGGCAGTCCGATATTATCGGACATCTCTAATTTCGACACAAACCAAGATAGCACTGTCATGGTCAATAAAGTGTTAATGACAGCAGGTGCAGGTGAGTGCATTAAAGGCAGTAATATTGCAAGGCGCTTCTAGTTTTAAAGTGCATCAAGTTTGCCGTGTCGTCATTTCTAACCTCGACCAGATTCCAAGATGCTTAGTGAATCAGACGCCGGCGGCTTTAACTGCGATTGTAATCAGCGGCAGACGGTCTGTCCTCGCTCGCTTTTCCACATGAACCTCCCGAGCGCTCCTGGAAGGTGTCCAGCTGGGTCCGGTCACATAGCCAATGAGTGGTTTTCCTCTCCGAGCCGCTGCCGTGGCTCCATCCCTCACGTTACGCCACCTTCTCGAGTCTTTCCCTGTTTGTTTTATTCACTCGCTCCCGCGTCGGCTGGGGAGACGAACTAACGTCCCGCCTCACACTCGGCGTGACAGAAGCGGGCGCTCCAAAAATAGAGCAGGGAAGAATGGCGGCGAGGACGGCGCCCGCATATGGCGGCGGTGATAAGAAGTGAAGCGTGCTTAGAGGAGCCAGCAGCAGTCAGGGGGACAAACACATCATCCAAAAGTCTTTTTGTGTGTGTGTGTGTGTGTGTGTGTGTGTGTGTGTGTGTGTGTGTGTGTGTGTGTGTGTGTGTGTGTGTGTGTGTGTGTGTGAATATGTTGCTGCCTGCTGAGTGACTATGGCGTCACATTAGTGCCAAAAATCCGAGCGCATAAAAACTGTTATTGCGCGCTGATTCTCCACTTCGTGCGCGCGCGCGACACCCTTTTGCGCGCGCGTGGTGCCTTTTTGCGCGCGCGCGACGCCTTTCTGCGTGCTCTCTGTGTACTCCTGGCATATCTCCTCGCGCTGTCATGTTTCTTTTTGGCACTTTGGGGGCGGGTATGCTTAGACGGCCCCTCCTTTCTGATTGGCTGTGAGCATTTTTCATATGACCAATCATTCTCCAGCGTAGCAACGTTGTAGCCATCTTACCTCGGACATCTAGCCTCAATCATTACATTGATGTCAATGGTACATGTACTAATTAAATTACCATAACTTGCTCGATTTTCGACCAATTTACAAACGGTTTGCCTTGTTACAAATCTTATTACATGTAGATATGACATAGCTGTACCTGTTGAAATTACCTCTTTCGCTTTAAAAAAAAATGACTTAATTGTGCAACATAGTTGTGTAGGGTCAGTGTTAGTCAGTTCTCTGATTATTTTAAACTGTTTCAGAATACATTATTAAAAGCTATTTTTAACATTTCAAAAACAAAATTCAAAGATTATTTCATTAATTTTATGGCTGAATCAAAAGAAATTCCATAAATTAGAAAACAAATGTTCAAGAAGAAGTGAAAATATAAAATAATGTTATGGTTGGATGTTATTGCTGGTGGACCAGTTCTGGCTGAAAGATGTGATTATGGTGTTTGTTGTCTTATTATTTATTTGGGTCACATTTTGTATTACCCTGTATTGTGTTTATGTGGTATGAAATAACCTTCATCAGCGCGCGACATTTTTTTATCCACTTCTTCCGCCGTAAATCTTGATACATATTGAAGATGACCCGCCCTGCTATACTTCTGATTGGCTCTGAGCATTTTTCAGCATTTTTCGCCTGACCAATCAGAAAGAAGGGGCCGTCTAAGCATACCCACCCCCAAAGTGCCAAAAAGAAACATGACAGCGCGAGGAGAGATGCCAGGAGTACACAGAGAGCGCGCAGAAAGGCGTCGCGCGCGCGCGCAAAAGGGTGTCGCGCGCGCGCACGAAGTGGAGGATCAGTGCGCGATAACAGTTTTTATGCGCTCAGATTTTTGGCAATAATGTGACGCCATAAGTGACTTGCAACACAATCCAGCATGACACCGCCATCTGACATGTCTGCTTTTGTCTTTTTCATGACTGAAGAGAGTTCAGCACTAAGAGCTTCGAGCAGACGCTCAGTGTGGACCTGTGCGGAACTGCAGGTAACGTACCGCCTCACTGCTTTTCAGACTTAAAGTGATTTTATTATATGATGTACCGTATTTTTTGGAGTATAAGTCGCACCGGCCGAAAATGCATAATAAAGAAGGAAAAAAACATATATAAGACGCACTGGAGTATAAGTCGCATTTTTGGGGGAAATGTATTTGATAAAAGCCAACACCAAGAATAGACATTTGAAAGGCAATTTAAAATAAATAAAGAATAGTGAACAACAGGCTGAATAAGTGTACTTTATATGAGGCATAAATAACCAACTGGTATGTTAACGTAACATATTATGGTAAGAGTCATTAAAATAACTATAACATATAGAACATGCTATACGTTTACCAAACAATCTGTCACTCCTAATCGCTAAATCCCATGAAATCTTATACGTCTAGTCTCTTACGTGAATGAGCTAAATAATATTATTTGATATTTTACGGTAATGTGTTAATAATTTCACACATAAGTCGCTCTTGAGTATAAGTCGCAGCCCCGGCCAAACTATGAAAAAAAAATGCGACTTATAGTCCGAAAAATACGGTATAGAGGTGTCACAATGCTCGTATTCCTAACTACAATTCCCAAGTCCGGTAGGAAATGCGTCAAAATGCCCCGAGGCTGAAGCTGAACTGAAATATGCTGATCGTTTGAATGTCGAAGAGCTGACGCTGACCTGAAACAGAGTATCGCAAACCATGATTTTTAACTAAACATACAAAATTAGCTTAGAAAAGCTAGCATAAAACATTAACATGCTTACGTTCTCACAAGTATGTTAACAATTAACATGCTAACGCATGTTAACTATTATCAAACTTGGTCGGCAGCGCCAAGTATCACAAACCATGATTTTCAGGTTTAAACGTACAAAATTAGCTATAAAAAAAAAAAAAAACTACCATAAAAAGTTAGCATGCTAACGTTCTCACAAGTATGTTAACGTGCTAACGCATGATAATTATTATCAAACTTGGTCGGCAGCACCAAGTATCACAAACCATGATTTTCAGGTTTAAACGTACAAAATTAGCTATATAAAAAAAAAAGCTACCATAAAAAGTTAGCATGCTAACGTTCTCACAAGTATGTTAACGTGCTAACGCATGTTAATTATTATCAAACTTGGTCGGCAGCGGCAAGTATCACAAACCATGATTTTCAGGTTTAAATGTACAAAATTAGCAAAAGAATAGCCACCATAAAAAGTTAGCATGCTAACGTTCTCACAAGTATGTTAACGTGCTAACGCATGATAATTATTATCAAACTTGGTCGGCAGCGCCAAGTATCACAAACCATGATTTTCAGGTTTAAATGTACAAAATTAGCAAAAGAAAAGCTACCATAAAACATTAACATGCTAACGTTCTCACAAGTATATTATTAAACTTGGTCGGCAGCACCAAGTATCACAAACTATGGTTTTCAGGTTTAAACGTACAAAATTAGCAAAAAAAGAGCTAGCATGAAACGTTAGCATGCTAACGTTCTCACGAGTATGTTAACAGTTAACATGCTACAGCATGTTAACTGTTATCAAACTTGGTCGGCAGCGGCAAGTATAACAAACCATGATTTTCAGGTGTAAACGTACAAAATTAGCCAGAGAAAAGCTACCATAAAACATAATACATGTACTGTATATGTATATATGTATTTATACGTATTTGTATATATGTATTTATACGTATATGTATATATGTATGTATATGTATTTATACGTGTATGTATATATGTATTTATACGTATATGTATATATGTATACATATATGTGTAAATATGTATATGTGTATATATATATGGGTATATATGTATGTATGTATATGTGTGTATATATGTGTATATATATATATATATATATATATATTTGTATACATATGTGAGTATATATATATATATATATATATATATATATATATATATATATATATATATATATGGAGTATCCAAAACATTAGATTTTTGAATTAGAGCGATTATTATTTGTAACAATTCTTGATCGATTTTTTTTTTTTTTATCAATTAAAAAAAAAAAATATATATATATATATTGTTGCTTTATTTGTATTTGACTTTATAAATGTTTTTTTTTTAAACAAAATCTGTTAGTTTTTTTTAAGTAATATAGAACTGTATTAGAGCTGTTTATTTATTTTATGGAGGAATGTAGTAGAACCGGCACCCAATGTTATTAAAAAAGTATTGATTTTGAATGGAGAATGGATTCTGAATGGAATCGTTACACTCAAGAATCGAATCGAATCATATGATGCCCAAAGATTCACAGCCTGAGTAATAACCTATACTAACAAAGAACATAGTGACACTACAATTAAAGAGTAACAACCCATATTAACAAAGAACATAGTGACACTACAATTAAAGAGTAGTTGTCTGGTCTCACGTTTCTGAAAAACTGTTTAAAAATCAACTTAAAGCTTTTTGGTACTTTTCTAAATAAAGGGGACCACACAAAATTGCATTATTGGCTTTATTTTAACAAGAAAAATCTTAGGGTACCGTATTTTCCGCACTATAAGGCGCACCGGATTATTAGCCGCACCTTCTATGAATTACATATTTCATAATTTTGTCCACCAATAAGCCGCCCCGGACTATAAGCCGCGCCTACGCTGCGCTAAAGTGAATGTCAAAAAAACGCTGCGCTAAAGTGAATGTCAAAAAAACAGTCAGATAGTTCAGTCAAACTTTAATAATATATTGAAAACCAGCGTTCTAACAACTCTGTCCCAAAATGTACGCAAATGTGCAATCACAAACATAGTAAAATTCAAAATGGTGTAGAGCAATAGTAACATAATGTTGCTCGAACGTTAATGTCACAACACACAAAATAAACATAGCGCTCACCTTCTGAAGTTATTCTTCATTCGTAAATCCTTCGAATTCTTCGTCTTCGGTGTCCGAATTGAAAAGTTGCGCAAGCGTGGTATCCAAAATGGCCGGTTCCGTCTCGTAGAAGTCATCGGGAGTCAGTGTCGCTGTTGTTCTGTGAATCCTGCCTTCCGGAAAGCTCGGACCACAGTTGTGACCGAAATATCTGCCCAAGCATTTACGATCCACTGGCAAATGTTGGCGTATGTCGTCCGAGGCTGTCTGCCCGTCTTAGTGAAGGTGTGTTCGCCTTCGGAGCTGTGTGAAAAAAGCCACCCGGCCTCTTCGCGTAAACTTCCCTTAACCACTCGCTCATCTTTTCTTCATCCATCCATCCCTTCGAGTTAGCTTTTATGATGACGCCGGCTGGAAAGGTCTCTTTTGGCAAGGTCTTCCTTTTGAATATCACCATGAGTGGAAGTTAGCATGGCAAGCTAGAACCACAGTGAAGGATGACTTCATTCCCTGTGGTGCGAATATTCACCGTACGTGCTCCCGTTCCACAGTGCGGTTCAGTTGCTGTGAAATACGGTAGTAATCCGTGTGCGGATGGAGAGATTGCGTCTTTTTATGAACCGGATCGCTTAGTAGGAGCCATTTTGTGGTTTTTACAGATGTAAACAGGAAATGAAACGTACGGTGATATCCGCGCGTTTTTTCTTCTTCTTCCGGGGGCGGGTGAAGCGCTTCCTGTTCTATGGGGGCGGGTGAAGCGCTTCCTGTTCTATGGGGGCGGGTGCTTTCCTTGGCGGTTGCTTGCGTAGAAGAAGAAGCGCTTCCTGTTCTACCGGGAAAAAAGATGGCGGCTGTTTACCGAAGTTGCGAGATCGAAACTTTATGAAAATTAATCGTAATAAAGCGCACCGGGTTATAAGGCGCACTGTTAGCTTTTGAGAAAATTTGTGGTTTTTAGGTGCGCCTTATAGTGCGGAAAATACGGTACATTAAACATATGTTTATTATTGCAAGTTTGTCCTTAAATAAAATAGTGAACATACAAGACAACTTGTCTTTTATTAGTAAGTAATCAAACAAAGGCTCCTAATTAGTATGTTGACATATGCAGTAACATATTGTGTCATTTATCATTCTATTATTTTGTCAACATTATTAAGGACAAGTGGTAGAAAATTAATTATTAATCTACTTGTTCATTTACTGTTAATATCTGCTTACTTTCTCTTTTAACATGTTCTATCTACACTTCTGTTAAAATGTAATAATCACTTATTCTTCTGTTGTTTGATACTTTACATTAGTTTTGGATGATACCACAAATTTGTGTATCAATGCGATACCAAGTAGTTACAGGATCATACATTGGTCATATTCAAAGTCCTCATGTGTCCAGGGACATATTTCCTGACTTTATAAACATATTATACATTTTAAAAAAACGAAAGAAGATGTTGTGATGCCAAAAAATATCGACGTAATCATAGTAGTATCACTCCTGTACTTGGTATCATTACAGTGGATGTCAGGTGTAGATCCACCAATGGCGTTTGTTTACATTTTGACGCCGGTGAGCTACGGTGTGTAGTGAAGCATGTTTAGCTATTCCTTGTCCTGCAGGGATGATACTTGTAAGAAACGTACTTTATTTGTCGCCATGGAGATGAGGATTAGTGATTTAGAAGTAGCTAAAACACTGCAGATGGACGTTAGCCGCATGTCTTAAAGCACCTCTTCCTGAGGGCGTTTCAGTGTTATAACTTCACCTTTATCGTTAGTTTTTAAACCAAATGCGTCCGTTCTCCCTTTTCTGTCTACACACTGTGTCTGCTTGTAAGTACTCTGTGATTGTGCGCTGCCGAACATGCTTCTCGGGAAGTACTTTTTAGAGGCGGTATAGTATCGAATATGATTCATTAGTATGGCGATATACTGTACAACCCTAGTTGCTACACAAATGTACGTCACCACTTTTTGTTTTGTTTTATTCAGTGAGTAAGAACACTGTTGATTTTAAAGGGTGCCTGAGGCTGGGGTCAAAGGTCAAATCACAAATTGTTGCTGCTCTTTAAACTGCACAGAACTATTTTCCAAATGTGGTCAAGAACACGATTGATTTTGAACAGTAGCTTGGGTCACAGGTCGCTTCCTGTCACCTGTGTCAGGTTCAAACACGAGACAAGAAGCAAGGAATTAAACAGAGACAGAATTCAACTTTGCTCAATTTGAGGAGAAACGTGTCGACCTGTAACCTCTTACAGTGTCACCCACGCTCTAACGGAAAAAGGTTCACGTCTTGTCTTTTATTTGGATATTCCCTGGTTATATAACAGCTGTTTCTAAAGGAATGGGGGCGTATGTAAACAGCCATTGTTTTCGGTCACATTAACACAAAGGAAAAAGATGCCTCGGGCTTGGACTGGTCCCCTCGGTCTTGGATGACAATAGGTAACCCCTCCCGTCTCCTCCCATCGTACACAGCGGAATTTTCCAAGCCTTTGTCTTGGTGCAACAAAGACAGCCTCTTGTCTGTTCACTGGGAACTCAGAGAACGGAAAGTTTTTTGATCATTTACATACAATTTTTCTGACAACCTGTGTTCACCTCCTCCTGCCGTCTATCCCAGCAAGAACCCTATTGGTTTTGAGCGTGTTGTTCAAGGTGAAACTGTCCAAAAGACAACATGGCTGCTTCCTTGGAGCAGTCTGGAACGTTCTCTCCTCATAAATGTTCTCCCGTGTCACCCGCAGGTCTGACTCCGCCCACCACGCCGCCCCACAAACCCGTGGAGGACGAACTCTTCAAACCAGCAGAGGCAGCAAAGGGCGGCGAGTCCGTCCATTCCTCCGCCGGCGCCCACGGCGGCACCAAAGGCTCCTGGCTGAGCCGCGCTCACCAGCGGAAGCTTCCGGAGCAGACGGAGCTCTACGCTCAGCTGCGTCGGATGGGCCAGGCCGGCGACAGCGACGCCTGTCACAGCTTCGGCGACCACGACTACTGCGCTCTGAGCCTCGGGGAAAGCCGCAAGCGAAGCATCGCCATGCTCGGCGCCATGCTGCAGGCGCCCGGGGAAGCCAAAGCGGGCGCCGAAGCAACCGGAGAGGACGACGGCAAGAGTTCGGAGGTCACGGAGCCTCAGGAGCGGCAGCAGAAAGCGCAGACGTCACCGCCGCCGCCGCCTGGCTGCCAGTTGCCGGACGCCACGCCGCCGACATCCGAGGAGGAGGCGGAGCGCTCGTCGGGATCCCGCTCGCCCTCACCGACTCTCCATCTGTGTCCCGACTCTCCCGCCAGCAAGACGGACTCCAGGTACGTCCTGTCATGACCTCTTGATACGCGTAGCTTGTCTGTCGCCATGGTTAGGCGGTTTGGAAACTATGAACGTAGAAATGATACAGGGTTATTACTCGAGCTGTGAATTAGAGATGTCCAAAAATATCGGACTGCCGATATTAGCTACAATATACACCCCCCGCTACCCAACCCCGCCCACCTCAACCTCCTCATGCTCTCTCAGGGAGAGCATGTTCCAAAATCCAAGCTGCTGTTTTGAGGCATGTTAAAAAAAATAATGCACTTTGTGACTTCAATCATAAATATTGCAGTGCCATGTTGGCATTTTTTTCCATAACTTGAGTTGATTTTATTTTGGAAAACCTTGTTACATTGTTTAATGCATCCAGTGGGGCATCACAACAAAATTAGGCATAATAATGTGTTAATTCCACGACTGTATATATCGGTATCGGTTGATATCGGAATCAGTAATTCAGAGTTGGACAATATCGGAATATCGGATATCGGCAAAAAAGCCGTTATCGGACATCCCTACTGGGAATCTTACTCGAACACATCAACGTAACACACAGCTCGTAAAGTCAGGCCTTCAAAATAAAAGTGCGGCAGTAAAGTACAGTTGATAGCACAATTGCAGGTGATAATACTAAACCCGGGAGGCGGGGCGTGGGTAGGGTGGTACGGTAGGTAGGATTGTACGGTATACCGGTATTAGTATAGTACCGCGATACTAATAAAACAACTTTGGTACTATACCGTCTCTGAAAAGTACCGGTCCCCCACCCGTCGTTGTCTGCCCGCAGTCAGCAGTGCTTTAACTGCTTCAAAATCACTACTCCTTGTCTCCATGGAGACAATTCAAGTATCTTTATGTCAAGTATCAACCATTTAGGACGAGGGATTGCTATAAATGCTTCACTACACACCTCAGCACGCTGGAGTCATGATAATAGTTGTATTAAAATATGTCTATTGTAGGCAATTTCAATACAAGATTTCATCATGTCCGATCATTACTATTACATTACTATTACTACGATCAACTTAATTTTGAACACACTTATCACATGTGAAGGAAGTGCATACTTTCTCAACAGCCATACATGTCACAATAAGGGCCAACACTGTCATAAGCATGTGCCATATAGTGAAACCACACTAAACAACAATGACAAACACATTTTGGGAGAATATTTGCACCGCAACACAACATAAACACTACAAACCAAATTCCCAGAATTCCCTGCAGCACCAACTCTTCCGGGACACTACAATGCAAACAAACGCCTTTGGTGGATCTACACCTAACATCCACTGTAATGATACCAAGTACAGTAGCGTATCTAGTCGATACTACTATGATTACATCGATATTTTTTAGCATCACAAAATCTTTTTTTTTTTTTTTTTTTAAATGTATATTATGTTTATAAAGTCAGGAAATATGTCCCTGAACACATGAGGACTTTGAATATGACCAATGTATGATCCTGTAACTACTTGGTATCGGATTGATACCCAAATGTGTGGTATCATCCAAAACTAATGTAAAGCATCCAAACAACAGAAGAATAAGTGATTATTACATTTTAACAGAAGTGTAGATAGAACATGTTAAAAGAGAAAGTAAGCTGATATTAACAGTAAATGAACAAGTAGATTAATAATTCATTTTCTACCACTTGTCCTTAATAATGTGTACAAAATAATAGGTAGATAAATGACACAATATGTTACTGCATATGTCAGCAGACTAATTAGGAGTCTTTGTTTGTTTACTTACTACTAAAAGACAAGTTGTCTTGTATGTTCACTATTTTATTTAAGGACAAACTTGCAATAAGAAACATATGTTTAATGTACCCTAAGATTTTTTGTTCAAATAAAGCCAATAATGCCATTTTTGTGGTGGCCTTTATTTAGAAACGTATCAAAATAATTTGGGTACTGGCACCAAAATATTGGTATCGAGACAACACTAGTGTTGACCTTTTTGTTGTTGTTGCACCATGACTAGGAAAGGTTGTTTGGATTATGTTATATATACTGAACTAAAATATAATCCCAACACTTTTGTTTTTGCTCCCATTTTTCATGAGTTGAACTCAAAGATCTAAAACTTTTACTATACACACAAGACGTATTCCTTATTGAAGAAGCTGGGTGGGTAGTTTAGGACACCCCTGCTTTAACCGATATGGCTGTGAATCTTTGGGCACCACACGATTCGATTCTTGGGGGTAACAATTCGATACAGAATCGATGCTCGATTCAAAATTAGTGTCGATTCAAAATCAATGCTTTTTTAATAACACTGGGCGCCACCTCAATGATTAACTACATTCCTCCATAAAGTAGATAAACGGCTCTGATACATTTCTATATTACTTAAAAGAACTGGTTTTGTTTAATAAAATTGTACCCAAACGTCTACTAGAGTGGCTGGACAGGACAGGTTTTAGAGGAAAAATTAAAAAAATATGTATTTTTAATAGATTTCTTTAGATTGTTATATATATATATATATATATATATATATATATATATATATATATATATATATATATATATATATATATATATATATATATATATATATATATGTATGTGTGGGGGAAAAAAATCACAAGACTATTTCATCTCTACAGGCCTGTTTCATGAGGCGGGGTACCCTCAATCGTCAGGAAAATCTCCTGACGATTGAGGGTACCCCGCCTCATGAAACAGGCCTGTAGAGATGAAATAGTCTTGTGATTTTTTTTCCCCACACATACATATATTGCGCTCTACTACGGTATCGAGCACTATTTTTTGGATAACCTTATTAAGACATATATATATATATATATATATATATATATATATATATATATACATATATATACACACACACATACATAAGGTCAGGAAAAATCACAGAGGCTATTTAATCCCTACAAGCCTGTTTTGCAGGTTTCCCTGAAGTCCCCTGAAATTTCCCCTGAAGAGCAGGGTAACCTGCAAAACAGGCTTATAGGGATGAAATAGCCTCTGTGTTTTTTCTTGATCAAACGTCAGGGGATTTCCCCTGAAGAGCAGGGAAACCTGGGAACAAGCCTGTTTCGTAGGTTTCCCTGCTCTTCAGGGGAAATTTCAGGGGACTACAGGAAAAGCTGCGAAACAGGCTTGTAGGGATAAAATTGCCTCTGTGTTTTTTCTTGACCTAAAGTATATTCCACTCCACTCCGGTATTGAGCACTGTATAACGGACAAACCACAGAAACCTCGACTATGTATATATATATATATACACGTGTATATATATATATATATATATATATATATATATATATATATATATATATATATATATAATTTTTATTTATTTATTTTCCAATATATATATAATTTTTAATCTATTAAAAATTGTTACAAATAAGAACCACGGTTCACTTTAAAATGTATCATTTATAGACCCCCAGTAACGTGTTTGGCTGTGAGGCTGCAGCTCCAGTTTTAGTTTGTTGCTAGTGCTTCATGTGCTGAAGTTAGAAAGTGGAGATGAATGTTTGATGAGCGCAGCTCTTAGCTGTGCTCTGAGGTTAGCAGAAGAGCCTCCAGCTGCTGCAGCTCACCTGTTCTTTCCTGCTTCACGCTGCACTTTCATCTGATTTGTGCTTTTCTCTCTCCATCCCTCCTCTTTTCCTCCCTCAGTGAAAACTCGGAGATCTGCCCCGACGACGAGCAGCGGAGCCGAGCCAATTCTGACGAGGTACAGAATGTTCCCCACGCTGTTGTTGTGTTGCCTACGTTGAGACGCCGTCTCTGCGTGGCGGGCTCACATCTGCGCACCTTCAGAACTCCCACGTCCATCTGTACTCCGCCATGTCCTCTGTCCTGACTGTTGCCATGGTTTCCTTGTTGCCAGGAGAACTGTCAGGTGTTCTACATCCACAACCTGCCCAGCAGCATGACCCAGAACATGCTGAGGAAGCGCTTCCAGGTCTTTGGCAAGGCGGAGGACTGCAAAGTCATCATCTGCAACGAGTAAGCAGCTTCGGCTCGCTGCAAACTTTGCAAACTTCCTCTTTAAGGCTTGAATTCTTCCCCCGTGTGGCTGCAGGGAGCGCTGTGGGGTCATAAAGATCCGGCAGTCCGGGATTCAGAGACACCGGAGGGAACGTGAGAATGTCTTCCAGAGCGCGCCTGCGAGCCTGAGGAGACTGGCGAGGAAACGCTACATCGACCTTGGTAACTGTTACAAGTGAAAAAAGAAGTTCAGCAGTGTAAAATAGAAAACCTTTATTGACACATGACGGAGGACATTACTTCAAGTTATGGAAAGATCTGATATTTATATCAGTCCGATAGCAGTAAAAAACAACTATGGGATGATATCGACTCTCATTTTTCCTACTTTTTATAGCAACGCTTTTGCCCCACACTTGACAAATTACGGTTGTCTGTTCGACATATTCCCACTTGAAGCCAAACCACCGCCAGACGATGGACCCGCTGCTGTTTTTCTTGGGAATTAATTATTCCTCCATTTGCTACCAGATTCGGACCTTCTTTCTCTTGTATTACCGCTCGCACCACTCCGCTAGCATCACAGCTAACGTTAGCCATGCTGCTACCTCTCTGCTCGGGGAGGGTGTATACGTATGTGACGTGTGTAAGAAGGTGTGCTTGCTGTCTGTGAGAAGGAGACACAAGAAGGAGTGGGAAGAGCCTCTGGTGTAATGCCAGCAGCCAAAACTCAACTGCGTGAGAACGTATACTCGATATCACGATATAGTCATTTTCTATATCGCACAGAGACAAACCCGCGATATATTGCGTATATCGATATATCGCCCAGCCCTAATGTGTATATATATATGTATGTATATATGTATGTATATATATATATGTGTATATATATATATATATATATATATATATATATATATATATATATATATATATATATATATATATGTGTGTATGTATATACATGTATGTATGTGTATATATACCGTGTGTGTATATATATGTATATATGTAGATATATGTATGTGTGTATATATGTAGATATATGTATGTGTGTATATATGTATATATGTATATATATATGTATATATGTAGATATATGTATGTGTGTATATATGTATATATATATGTATATATGTAGATATATGTATGTGTGTATATATGTATATATATATATGTATATATGTAGATATATGTATGTGTGTGTATATATGTAGATATATGTATGTGTGTGTATATATGTATATATATATACATATATATATATATATATATTTATATATATATATTTATGTGTATATATGTATATATATATGTATGCATGTATGTATATATGTATGTATATATATGTATGTATGTATGTATGTATGTATATATATACACGTATATATATATACACGTATATATATATGTATGTATATATATATATGTATGTATGTATATGTATATATATATATATATATATATATATATATATATATATATATATATATATACACACATATATATATATATATATATATATATATATATATATATATACATACATAAATACACATATATATATATATATATACATACACGTATATATATACATACACATATATATATATATATATATATATATATATATATATATATATATATATATATATATATATATATATATATATATACATGAGGACTTTGAATATGACCAATGACATTTTGGCCTTCCTGCACGCGAGGCTAACGTTAGGCTCCTCCCACTTGTCCGCTTTCAGACGAGGCGGGTCCAGGGCCCATCAAGAGCAAGTACGACGCACTGGACTTTGACACTCTGCTGAAGGAGGCCCAGAAGTCTCTGCACCGCTGACCGTCCAGCCTGAGTCACGGTGCCCTCAACAGGCTCCGCCCCTTCCGGACACGCCTCCCGGTAACCTCCGTGCACGGCGACCTCGCAAAGATGTTTACATTTTTACCATTGGAATAAAGCAACGAGAAGAAGCTTTTTTTTTTTTTTTTTCGTAAAAAAAAATAAAAAAAACGGGCGTGAGGATTCCGCTCATCACGGAGGAGAGACAATGGCGGGAACGGAACTTTCTAAGAGTAACGCCACAAAGCTGCTTCCTGTCTGTGTTGGTGACATCAGCGCCCCGGCCGCGGGTGGGCGGGCCTGAGAGACCTCTGTAGCAAGTCCTTGCTAATGTCGCGTCGGTCCTCGTGGTGTGTTTCTCTGCGCGTGCGTGCGTTCTTTGTGTGTGTTCTCTGTTCTCTTTGTTTGGTAAAAAGAAAATAACGGGGGCGGGGGGGGGTAACTTCCTGTTTCCGGGTCGCACGCAAGCGGGGGAAGCGAAACTTCAATCGAGACGTGGGGGGGGGACAACAACAAAAAAATACCCGCTTTGTTGGATGTGTACATTTTAAGAATCGTCGTGTGTGTGTGTGTGTGTGTGTGTGTGTGTGTGTTACGGACTCAGACTATAACGTTAAATGTAATCGGGTGATAAAGTTTACAACTCTAAAATGAAGAAGAAAAACAATGTTTTTTTCTTTTTTGTAACTGTAGTGCTTCCTTGATTTGATCTATGCACTGTCAGGAGGTTTCCGCTTGCCTCCTCTTTAACGCCACCGCCACCGCCGACGCTAATCTCGCGCCCAGCTTTTGCCGAGGCGCCCCCTGCTGGCCACTGCGTGCGACACAAAGACGCCCGACTGGGACGTGGGAACGACAATGATTCCGATGTTTGGGGTGACGATTAGATTCTCCATTCAAACCGATACTCGCAATATTTGACGACTACAATGTTCATGTAATATTATTACACAATCGCTACTTTTTTATGATTATCATATTATCTGCCAACAAAATGATGGGAAAAATTGCTTTACAAGCAGATATTAAAGTTAAAAAAAAAATGTTTTGCATCAAATATTATCAAGTTTAGCAAAGACGACGAAATACCTTATTGGGACACATGTCCATGTTTTTGCAGGCCACATAAGGATTTGAGTTTGACACCTGCGTTCCGAAATATGCATCATTTTACACATTACAGTGCACAGTGTTGTAATTATAAGACGGTAGTTACGCAACATCGCGTCTTAGCGCCGTCCTGCCACTTTCGAAGTTACCATAGCGACAACTACTTACAGTATTTACAGTTTCAAGCAGAGGAAAGAAAGGAATGAATATGCTGGGAGCGAATGCCAAACAAGGAGAAGTCAGGCTAAAAAAAAGTAGTTTTAAAGGTGAAACTTTTTTGGATCGCGTTCCCACTTCCTGTCCGCGGTGGTCATGTGATCGCACGTCCCAGCCTGGCCACACTGCGACCGTTATTGTTTACATCCGCGGCGCTCCGATGGGGACGAGCGACGGCGGCCTGTACGACAAAGAGAGACCACGCCCCCTCCCCTCACCCGACCCCTCCCTCGCTTTGATCCAATCGGAATGTATTTGTCATTGTGAATGTAAACCCGCCGCTTTCCCCATCGGTGCTCATCGCTCGGTTGCCTAGTCCCAGGCGCGGCCAGTCAGGGGGCGCCGCGACAGCGGAGCGGGTAAGAGTCAGCAGAGCATCTCTACCTCACATCCACGCGCTGATGCTCTTGTCGTCCTCCTTGTGGCGCGGGGCCCCGCCCCCTTCCTCAGAAATCCGTGTCGGCGTCCTCGTGTCTGTTCGGTGTCTTTGTCTTCTCGTCGGACTCCGGGAGGGCGGGGCTCCTCTCCTCGCCCAACATGGGTAGGAGGCCTCTCCCCCTTCTCTGTCTAATCAACACACACATTGAATGTTTACATCACTCTCCTTTGACTTTATTAGGAACGCACACTAAGTACAAACGCGCCTTATTCAGTGTTTCCGAAAAGCGTACGAAAGAGAAAGCGAAAGTAAAAGAGAATGTGCTGGTTTACATATAAAAGAAATATTAGGTGTACATAGCACTATGCCTCCTGGGGAACGCGGGGAGGGGAAATCGACTTCATCCCTTTAGTGCTCGGTTTCCCAGGCGACAAATGCCGATCCGGACCCACTCAAAATGCCTGACACGACATTTTGCACCGAGGGTAAAAACACCATTTGGGAAACCCCGCTTCGGACTATCACGCTAGAAGGTTCTATTTCCTTCCTCTTCAGAGGGAACGTGGTTTTGAATTGTGTTGTCTTTCTGTCTCCTGAAGAATTTGAGATGCAATACGACGGGGGCTGTCCAAGTGGGGCTTGTGGAAAAAACCATTCGTAAAAGTCAATTCCCGACCTTTTGACTAGTAAAGTTAAAAAAACAATAAAAAAACGGTGAAGTTGGCACGTTGTGTAAATGGTAAATAAAAACAAAATACAATGATTTGCAAATCCTTTTCAACTTATATTCAATTGAATAGACTGCAAAGACAAGATATTTAACGTTCAAACTGGTAAACTTGGTTATTTTTTGCAAATATTAGCTCATTTGGACTATGATGCCTGCAACATGTTTCTAAAAAGCTGGCACAAGTAGCAAAAAAAGACTGATAAATTTGAGGAATGCTCATCAAGCAGGTGAACAGGCTAATTGGGAACAGGTGGGCGCCATGATTGGGTATAAAAGCAGCTTCCATGAAATGCTCAGTCATTCACAAACAAGGATGGGGCGAGGGTCACCACTTTGTCAACAAATGCGTGAGCAAATTGTCCAACAGTTTAAGAACAACATTTCTCAACCAGCTTTTGCAAGGAATTTAGGGATTTCACCATCTACGCTCCGTAATATCATCAAAAGGTTCAGAGAATATGGAGGAATCTCTGCACGTAAGCAGCTAAGCCCGTGACCTTCGACGGTACTGCATCAAAAAGCGACATCAGTGTGTAAAGGATATCACCACATGGGCTCAGGAACACTTCAGAAACCCACTGTCAGTAACTACAGTTGGTCGCTACATCTGTAAGTGCAAGTTAAAACTCTACTATGCAAGGCCAAAGCCATTTATCAACAACACCCAGAAACGCCGCCGGCTTCGCTGGGCCCGAGCTCATCTAAGATGGACTGATGCAAAGTGGAAAAGTGTTCTGTGGTCTGACGAGTCCACATTACAAATTGTTTTTAGAAACTGTGGACGTCGTGTCCTACAGTGGTAAATATGCTCCCTGTGCCAACTTTTTTTGCAATGTGTTGCTGCCATTAAATTCTGAGTTAATAATTTTTTTTCCAAAACAATTTACGTGTTTCAGTGTTTCACTGACAGACACTTCACAGGAGCCAAGCGTGCCGTTTTAACAAAGTTTTAACGCACGTATGTTTTTATCAAAGTCTTTTTGGTTTTGTATAACGTGACCTTCAGTCGCGTCCGTATCCTCTCTCCCTCTCTGCTCCCGGCTGCCCACTGTTAAAGACAACAGATGATTAGATTACCACGTGCCACCTGTGAAATCTAATCACCTGCCAGCTGTGTCTCGCCGTCAGCACATGCCTTGCCCCTATCCGATGGTGCTCCGCCCTCAACACCATCGACAGAGGCGGTGACCTTTGCTCCTGCGGGCGCGTTGATCACACTCTCCCTCCTCACTTGTCTTTGCAGTCTATTCAATTGAATATAGGTTGAAAAGGATTTGCAGATCATTGTATTCTGTTTTTATTTACCATTTACACAACGTGACAACTTCACTGGTTTTGGGTTTTTGTATTTTATGCGGAAGCTAATGAGCTTAGCATCTTTTGACAAAATCCAAATGGACACCCCTGTGCTCTGTAATAATGAAAACCCGTACAGCTGGGCTGCACACAGAAACAGGAAGAATGTGGTGCGGCCGACGCGTGTACAAACAAAAAAAACAACAACATCTTGCACACATGACATCGCCTCAGCTGGCGTCGACGTGACGCCGGCCAGCGAACGGATTGCGGGAGGCGAAGCAAATCGCGGCCAGTTTGACGACGTACGAGATGACGCTGTAGAAATCCCAGCCCGCCTAAACGCCAATACAGGAAGTACTTTTAATCTGTGTTACGGCACCAATAATAATGCAGCTTCAACCCTTTTCAACACGACTGCCCCCTGTACTGGGTTGCTATGGTAACTACGTAAGGCCAGAATAAATCCGCATAAAAACTCCTGAAAAACACTTTTTTTTCATCACTTATTTCAGTAAACAAAACACTAATTTGACCAATTTGGCACCGTTTGCTTCCTCTAAAGATTCACTGAAAAACTATCTTGGTTGACTGTCGTATTTTCCGGACGATATAAGTAAGCCCCACTCACTAAATCTTAGAACAAAAACACAATTTTCCATATTTTAGTCGCACCTGACTATAAGCCGCAGATATACACGTTGTGAAATGAGTTATTTACACAGAAAGATTCTGTAAATGTTTACTTACATACCTTAATTACATCACCTGCTTAGTGGTTAGAGTGTCCGCCCTGAGATCGGTAGGTTGTGAGTTCAAACCCCGGCCGAGTCATACCAAAGACTATAAAAATGGGACTCATTACCTCCCTGCTTGGCACTCAGCATCAAGGGTTGGAATTGGGGGTTAAATCACCAAAAATTATTCCCGGGCGCGGCCACCGCTGCTGCTCACTGCTCTCCTCACCTCCCAGGGGGTGATCAAGGGTGATGGGTCAAATGGCAGAGAATAATTTCGCCACACCTAGTGTGTGTGTGACAATCATCGGTACTTTAACTTTAATTTGTTTCCAAACGGTGTCTGTAACAAGGCAGTAAAACGGCTGATCAAACAAAACAGAAGTCATGGTCATGGACCCACTAGCTGCGGAAGCTAGCTCCCCAATCAGCTAAACAGACTTAAAAACTCCACAGTGACGTTTTGGTGAATTTGTGAAACTGGAACAAAACAAAAAGGAATGCAATTGTAAGTTAATAAAACTAACAAAGACACCCGCAAACGTGTTAACATCCTTGTCATTACGACAGCACGTACAAATATGCATGAAAACACTCCTCGTGACGGTTTAGTAAGTATGCATAGTTTTAGATATGTTGTAAAACGTACAAACGTTCCTTAGAGTGATGAATCGGGAACCCATCTGTGTAAAAACGCTACGGATGACTAAAAGATGGAACGGCAATTGTACTTCCGGTTGAAAGCTCGAAACAGAATGGCACTGCAGCACCTGACTCCGCCAAACGATGGCGCCATAGCACAAACAATAACAAACCTGTTCAGTGTCTTTGCTTGAGTTTTTTAAAAACTATTTGCATATGCGAAGACAAGTCCATAAATTAGCCGCAGGGATCAAAGCGTAGGGAAAAAAAGTAGCGGCTATAGTACGGAATATATGGTATATTAAAAACATGACAAATGCATGCTGGGATTCCTGCAGCGTCTCCGGCTAGGAGGGCGGACATCCAACATGGCAAGCCTTAAAACCAATAGGAGGGATGACACAGCTGCCACTTTAGCTATTACTCTTTAACAGCTCTCCAATCCAACGTGGTTTATTCCACGTAGCAATTCTAACTTTTTTCAATAGCCATATTATAAAAGCTATATACATATATATATGAATATATATATATATATTTGTGTGTTTGTGTAGATATCTAGATGATTATATACTTTCTTATAGAAAACTTTGATGTTGACCATTTTCCTCAGTGTCACATGTTTCAGTGTAATAATAGCACTGTCCACCAGGGCGAGCTCCTGGCACGCTTCGAGGCAATGAATCCAAATAATAATAATAATAATAATAAATCTAATGATACTAATCACAACTTCCAAAGGGAAAAGACCCTCGCCAGGATGCAATACTTTCCACTCTTCAGTTGGGAAAAAGTGGGGGGGGAAAAGGCCAGAAAACCACAAAAACTTGACAGGCAAGTTGACCAAAAAAGAAAAAAAAAAAGAAAGAAAAATCAAGATGGCGGCTTTGTTGTTTTGTGTTGGCGCGCCATGGCGAGCTAAAACTTTGATTTCTGTTTTTGTACTATTTTCTTGTCACTTATCAACATTTGAACACACACAAAAAAAAACTTTAAAGATGTCAAACGAGCACTTGGTAGGCAATTACGAAATCAATGTGAGCGGAACAAAAACACTTAAAAGGGCAAATGTTGGTTGTGTTTTTACATCTTATGACTATCAAACTCACGTGATTTTTGTTTTTTTTTTAACATAGTTTTTGTTAAACACAAACGAGAAAAATACTTGTAGTGAGATTTTATATTTTTACATTGGTTGCTTTTCTTTTTCTTTTCTTTTTTTATTTATGCGCCACTTAGTTTGGATGTCTTTTAAGGTGTTTTTCTTTCTTTGCTTTCGTGTGATTTTCATGTCTTGAGAATGTGGAGACATATAAAAAGGCATTTCAGTATTTTTGAATTGTTCAAATCTAGTTTCATAGAAGCGGAAGTACCTGATGTTATAAATTATATTTTGATCCATGTAAATAGTTTAAAACAGAAGACTTATATGGCTTCTTTTTAAACTGAATACATTTCTCTTCAGAGATTGTTTACATTATGAAACTGTAGATACGTGCTCCTCATATACTGTATAAAGTACATATATTCATTGATTTGCCTCCAAAAATAAAACCCTAATGAACAGCAGTCATTTCTCTTGCCTTTCATTTAAGAGCATTTAAGTGGAACGAGTAGACTGCAACACATCCCCCGATAGTAGCACAATTAAGTGTGCTTTCATTGTTAATAAAAATACATTTTATGCTGTGCAAAGTCGTCTTTTAACTGTTTACACACTTTAATTATCTTTCCGTGGACAGAATCAGCTGTTTGTAAATATTGTTCTTGAAAGCCAACATTTCCCAGTGTCCCTCAAAGCAGCATCTCAAGTCACGTGACTTCGCTCGCCTCGACAATTGGTCTGTGGTGAGTGCCAGCTGGTAAACAGGAAAAAAGGCTCTGGTCGTCGATGATGGAGAATTTGTCGTCGTTTGTTCATTTATTAATGTATTTATTTGTTTACTAACAAGAACAGTGACAATAAAGCAGACGACAGCAGAGCAAGAAAATGACAAGTACACTTCAAAAGGACTCCGTGAGCAAACTGGTCTTCAATACGGACATGCTAACTGTTAGCATACCTTCTTCGTTCTTATAAGGAAGTCATCTGAATCCCTGTAAGTAGTTTCACTTTTATAATTTAATTGTGCTACTTCACTAAAACTTAACATTCTAATTAAATGTTGAATTCAACTCTTTTTTTTAATTAATAAAGGCTTACTGATTTCAAGCAATGTTATTCAAAGTATTACTGTATATGCACTCGGTCCTCGTTAATGGCGATTAAGTCAGCTGAGCATGAATGATTTTTTATACATCGAATATAATCATAGCAAGAGCATGAAACACCTTTTATACGACCTTCTAAATACTGTTTTCAACATTATGAGTACATTCTAGACTCGAAATAACACCCTTCACCTGTCACCTTCACACTCTGATTTCAATATAGTAATACTTCCTGATGCTGAGCCAATCAGGGGTCACGATACTGAACAGCGCGCTCTGATTGGTTTGGTCTCGCCTAGTGGCCAATATTACCATAGACATCTGTGACGCGAGAAATTCGGCCGCCATCTTGAAGTGGTGACGAGGAGCCGGCGAGCAGCCTAAAGTGACAGTTGACAGGTAGAAAACAAAGATGGTGTTCAGAGTTTTCCTGCTTAAATGAGCGGACTGTTGAAAATAGGAATGGGGGATTACTTTTCACGAGTAAGATTTAACATTAACGTACTATTGGTTGTATTTTGTGAAAAGAATATTACCACAGAGTTGAGAAGGAGCAAAGATCTTCGATAGTACTGAAATCGTAGCCGCTAGCAAACAAGAGTATGACCATAATAGAATTGCTTGTCAATGAAATTAATTACATTTAAAAATGTCATACTTGAATAACATAAAGTTGAAATAAATGATGAAGATAAAGATTGTAAAAGCCAACAGGGGTAAAAGTTAGGACCACAGTCCAGTGTGTGTGTGTGTGTGTGTGTGTGTGTGTGTGTGTGTGTGTGTGTGTGTGTGTGTGTGTGTGTGTATATGTAGCTAACTAGACAATCAGATGGACAGTGGCTGTACAATATTATACAAGTCTAAATTTAGTCTAGCTTTCCAACCCAATTTTTATGTAGGATATACGCATGTATATATAACCTAATCATATTGTTTCTTCAATTTAAAAATAGCTGACCGTTTTTTCCCCCTTCTCTGGGATTAAATTCCCAGTTTTGATCTCGGACGTCTGGTCACTTATAGCATATAAGACTTAGACTTAGACTTCCTTTTTATTGTCATTAAAATTTGAACTTTACAGCACAGATAAGACCAAAATTTCGTTCCATAAGCCCATGGTAGTGCAGGATAAAAAAGCAATACGGTGCATATATAAATAAATAAATATATATAAATAATATATAAATATATATATAAAACAAATAAATATATATAACTAAATAAATAAATAGATTACTGTACAGATAAATATATTGCACTTTTTCACATGCGTCCACGTTTATGGATGTATGTTATATTGTCTTTTTTATTGCAGCGAGTTAATCCATTTTGGGGGGAGTCGAGTGGATAATTTAATTATGATGCGTTCAAGAGTCTTACGGCCTGAGGGAAGAAGCTGTTACAGAACCTGGAGGTTCTGCTTCGGAGGCTGCAGAACCTCTTTCTAGAGTCCAGCAGTGAAAACAGTCCTTGGTGGGGGTGGGAGGAGTCTTTGCAGATTTTCTGAGCCCTGGTCAGGCAGCGGCTTTTTGCGATCTCCTGGATATAATATAAGAATATTCTATTACTATTCTATTACTGTTAAGCAAACTATGAATAATAAAACACGCCAAAACATGTGTCCTTTGTCATAGCTACACGTATGACAAAAAAACGCGTGAAAATCAGTGGTATTCAGTGAGGTAAGATGAATTAAATGCGCTGACAGTTCATTGCTCCTGCAAAATGAATTGCACTGAGTGGAGCGGATCACCACTCCAAGATGGCGGCCCCGCGTCTTGTCAGCGCCAGTAGGCAGTAGTGCTCGATGCTGCGTACCCTTATAAGATGTCTATGAATATCACTGTAGTATTGGTATTAGTAGTTTTTTTGGCCATTTTTTTGGCCTGTGACACAGTCCAAAAACCAAATAAACAAATCCCAGATTAGAACACTACACACAAAAACGAGAATATACAATTTCCGGACAAACTGTGTGTGGGTGCTGAAATACGCAAACCGCTTAAATGCTAAAGTTAGCAGACTAACAGCTAAGATACGTGAAGTACCAAGTGAGGGGACTATGAAGCGTATGCATGCAAAATTTGCAACAACAAAAAAAGTTTGCATACTAACAGCATGTGTCAAGTACGAAATTATATGACTCTGAAGCTGGTGTTCGGCTTCAAAATTCTCGTCAAGTGGCCAATTCTACTGTAATATTGATATTTTTAGTTGATTTAGCCATTTTTGTGATTGAAAATGCTACATTTAGGGCATAGTTACATTGAATATGCTGTGTTACAGGGCTGTATGCTTAGCTTTTTCAGTTGGCGCACCGGTGCTACTAAATTTTTTTTAAATTACGGTAGTAGCACAGAAAAATGTTAGTTACACAGACAAAAATTAAGAGCAATATGAAACCTCTGAAATATCACAGTTTCATCATGAACACTCAAACAATGTACATATAAACACAATGCCATCATAAGGCCTACTGTAACACTTAATTAAACACAGAGAACATCCCTATACCTTGCTAGCACTGTCAAGCGTAGGGCTGGGCAATATGGACCAAAACTCGTATCTCGATATAGTTGGGCTGAATATCGATATCAGTATATATCCTTTTGGGGGGAATGGGGGGGTGCCGCACCGGTACTTTTCAGAGGCGGTATAGTACCGGAAATGATTCATTAGTATTGCGGTACTATACTAATACCGGTATACTGTACAACCCTAAGCGAGTCTACTGACAGATATAAATTCGAATTATACGCTACTCTGTATTAGACACGGCAACAGCAGAGGATGCATGTGCATGTACGAGCCAGTCTGCCCCACAACAAGAGGATAGAGAAAAAGAAGGGGCTTACTGACTGCAGCTTTCCACTACAATGGCGTATTTGTGCAAAGCTCTTCTGGTAAATCTCTACCATAAATGGAAATATCCGTTAATAGCTCCACCATGCCTTGATTTAAAGAAACAAATTGGGACTGATGGTGATCCCATATAGGCAGCACGGTTGAACAGGGGTTAGTGCATGTGCCTCACAATATGAAGGTCCTGGGTTCGATCCCCGGTCTCGGGGTGTGGAGTTTGCATGTTCACCTTTTGACTGAGTGGGTTCCCTACGGGTACTCCAGCTTTCTTCCACCTCCAAAGACATGCACATGGGGATAGGTTGATTGGCAACACTAAATGGTCCCTAGTGTGTGAATGTTATCTGTCTATCTGTGTTGGCCCTGTGATGAGGTGGCGACTTGTCCGGGGTGTACGCCGCCTTCCGCCCGAATGCAGCTGAGATAGGCTCCAGCACCACCCACGACCCCGAAAGGGACAAGCGGTAGAAAATGAATGGATGGATGAGGATCCCAAATACACAAAAACTGGTACCAACAGATAAAAGTAGGTTTTGCTTAATAGGACCCACTTAAGAGGTGTTTAGTTAAGAAAACAGAACAATTCCTGAAAATAATATAAAGAAAGTAAAATATGACCTTCATTCAATCTTCTTTAAAAAATGTTTTAGCTATGTTAAATAACACAAAATAACAAAATGTCAAATGAAGTGCCCTGGTTTAAGAGGGAAATAAAATAATTGACCTTTAACAGTGGTGTTTTATAGGTAACATTATTATAGGACATACATTTTAGCCAGGATCACAATGTGGCAGGTGATTATATTGCCACTGCAGCTCAACACTTTCACATTGTGCGTGTTTGTGTCACCGTTTCTTGTGCAAAGTAGCTGTGACTGGGAAGCTCGTATAACGTGTCAATTATTTCCAAAAGCTTTTTTCTACGTTACAACTGGGAACAAATCCTTCGCAATGTGATGGGACACTGCATATACGCCGCCCCCCCTCTGTGCATGGAGGAGGAGGGGGGACACACACAGCTCTGAGCGTGACAGTGAACACTTCCGCGTCAAGCACTTGTCCATTTGGTTATGGTTTAAGTTCATTCGAACATGCTATACACATGCACCAACATTTTACTCTAGTTTGATCAACTTTGAATTGACTTATTTTAGGAGCAAAATGCAAATTAAAGGGTTAAAATCCGTATTTGCACATGTGCTCCTTTTTTATTTTGAGTACTCGCACAACCTATTTCAAGTCGCAAATGCGAGTAAAATGCTGGCGCTGTACAGCCCTGTGTTACTGATAACATACATCTGTGTTCAGATAGTTTAGCATATATTGACAGACCTATATTGATTTCCAGTATATTTTAATGCTGTGTTTCTTAACCATAGTTGGGCCGCAAATCTGTTCCTCAGCTGTGGTCCTCAGTTGTAATACACTTTTCCACCACAGTGGCAGTAATGAATATGAATGAATATCAAACAAACAGAAGTCGTAGAGAAGTTTCTTAAGCGCAAAAATTATGACTAAAGTGGTGAAGCTGTATTTTTATTTGCACTTTAATTTTATCAACAGTTAAGTTAAAAAAAACATATTTACTTTTAGTGTAGTTTATTTATTTAAGCACAACATAATTGTATGTAAAAAAAAAAGTTGTACATTTGCTTAGTACTTATTTTTCTAATCAGCCTGACCTAAGGTTTTGGTGTTAAATAAATAATAATCTTGTTTATTAACACATGCTTTAATATCATTTGACAAGGTTGTAAACTGTCAGTAGGTTAGATATAAATATAGCATTGAATAAGAATAAAATCAAGAGTAAGATTACTAATTCACTGTTAATATTTAGTGTTAATAGTAGAAAGGTTGGCCCCAGAGGTTGAAAAGGTTATGAACCCCTGTTTTAATTCACAAAATGTATCAAAGTGGCCCCTATAGCCTTTTTATTGTATGCAACCCTCACTGGAAAACGTTTAAACACCTCAGACTTAAATGTAAGACAAATACCGTATTTTCCGGCCTGTTTTTTTTTCTTCTCAAAACTCGACAGTGCGCCTTATAACCCGGTGCGCCCAATGTAAGGAAACATTTTGGTTGAGCATACCCACCTCGAAGCTATTTTATTCGGTACATGGTGTTATAAGTGTGACCAGTAGATGGCAGTCAAACATAAGAGATACGTGTGGACTGCACTGTGATGGCAATATGTGTCAAGTAAACAACACCAACATTTTATATGTTCCATTGAAAATATAGAACATTACACGGCGCTCAAAAATCTATCAAAATGTTTAGTACGACTTTGGTAAGCTATGAAGCCGCACCGCTTGATGGACTGTCGGCACATTAAACATAGGAGTATTATTATGGTGTGTGTATAAGGTAAGAAATATTATCTGGCGTTTTGTCTCAAAATATTATGCAAAATAAACTTTTCTACCTTCTGGTACCTGCTGATCTGTATTTGGGATCTGCGTAAATCCTGAAAAATTGCACGCGTCCACCTTTGTAATCCGTGCCGACACCGTAGTCGATAAGCTTCTTCTTTTTCTCTAGCTTCTTGTTATGTGACATTCATCCTCCGCTGTTGCCATTTCTAATATAAAGTAGTGTAAAGTTCTTACTTATATCTGTCAGTAAACTCGCCATGAAAGTGCTAAAACATACCGGTGTAGTGAGTTTACATTATTCACCCAAGGAACTTTAGTTATTAGAGTTCCGGTCGGACGGTTTTTCACGGGACACATTACCGGTGTGGTTGTTTCCGGATGAGGAGATGCTGCTCCGTTATTGATTGAAGTAAAGTCTGAATGTCATTAAAACAGTTAGCTCCATCTTTCGACCCTTCTTCCACTCCCGTCCTTGCACGCTACACCGCTACAACATAGATGACGGGGAGAAGACGCTGTAAATAAGACCGCCCACAAAACGGCGCATCCTGAAGCGACTGTCAGAAAGCGACTTGAAGATGATCTGTAAAACATAATCTCTGCAACATTTTGACCAAAGAACCACCATTACATATACAGTATAAATGGTGGTTGACATGTCTCCTTTAGTTCACTTTATTTCAATGTGAAGAAATGTCAGAAAATAGAGAACCTGTGCTCTATTGTACCCAAAATGAACCGAACTATAATCGTGGTATAGGTACCGTGATCATGGCGTACAGTTGTATTGTATAGTGTGTGTTGTCGAGGCTGCAGTGTTATGAGTAGAGTGACTTGGGGGCACTTTGAGGGGTCCTGCTGTGAGACAGATGAGGACGCTGCTTGGCTGCATACATTAAGGACGAGGAGTGATGAACAAGGTCACACGATGACGTCTCCCTCCCCGAGATCAAATCTCCCCTGCAGCGTGTTGCTGTCACTTTAATATCCTTTGTGTCTTTGAAAGGCCACCAAAAGTAAAAAGAACAAAAAAAACTCTCAGCACTACTTTCATTGCACTTCTCATACATCCTGATGATAAACACCGTGCCAGTATTCAGAGAAGGGTTTCACTGGCACAATCTATAAATCAGACAGTGGACAGTGTATGATTGTACGAATGTGTCATGGGTTCTTGCCCTGACAAAAGTCAAATAGTGAAGGATGATAAATTGACTCAGAAAGGGCCAAGAACTCTGAATCAGTAGTGCCATCTGGTGGACACAGTTTAGTATATCACCCACCAGAATTAAAGTAGCAGTAGAGTGGACAAACAAGTTGACTTTTTAAGCTTAATTGTGTTTAATATTATCCATTAAACGTTATAAAATTGTATTTACAATCCACAAAATATGTGCAAATACTGTCTAAACATCACAAAATGCCACAAAATATTCTGCTCCGAACACCTTTGACTATTTTCGGAGATTGACGTCAGTGTAATAATAATAATAATAATAATGGATTAGATTTATATAGCGCTTTTCTAGACACTCAAAGCGCTTCACAGAGAAGTGAGAACCCAACATTCATTTTTACAACTCATTCATTCATCATTCATTCTCCGGTGTGAGCGGCACCGGGGGCAAGGGTGTCCTACCCAAGGACACCACGGCAGCGATTTTGGATGGTAGGAGGCAGGGAGCGAACCTGCAACCCTCAGGTTTCTGGCACGGCCGCTCTACCCACTACGCCATGCCGCCCCATATGATTAGATCAGTCATACTGGAAATACGCAGAATTTGGAAAGAGATGTGCCGTTTATCATTCACAATCCTTTTGTAAGACAAGAACACATATGCTTGGCTTTTTTATGCATTTTTAAATCATAAATAGATGAGTCAACAGATGGAGGGTCCTCTGTTGTGCTCATTATACTCTCTCTAAAAACATCCAGAAAGCGCCAACAATACTCCATTTACATGTCACGACCTGAAAATTAACCAAGTATGAGTAATATTGTTATTATAAGCGCCAATGCAGACACACTATTTTATTTTCGATAGCAGTGAGCTAATGCTAGCTTACGCTGCTATTGCTGACATACTAATAGCCGAGTGGATATATTACAGTCAATGTGTTTTATTTTGGTTTATTATGGTTAGTTTGTATGTGTAACACCTAAAATTTGCTGCGGATGCTATAGTGTCACAATAAAGATGCATTTGTTGAGCACTCGGCTTCTAAAACGTATTGCTCATCCTCTTTGTGTTCGGGCTCAAAAATATAAGGTTCTGAATCATCATTTTCCCAAAGTAATCGTTGTTGGCTCTCACAAAGTCTGATTGATTAGCATTGTTGTTGATGGGGAAGGGATCTTTGGTTCCCAACGCGACGTCACGCGATCACATGACTGGCTCGCTCATTATCTCTCAAAATGGCTCGGGAATCTCCGTGAGATTGATACTACTTTGATCATTTCTATTTACTCGCAAACTTTGGAAGTCTTTTGGTGTCATAAATCAGATATATATGAAATTAGCTTCAATATAGAGGCAACTGTTTTTTTCACTCTACTGGTACTTAAAAAAAACAAAAAACTTTCGTCTTCTTGTCTCTAAAGATTGTGGACAATGGGAAAAATTCCCTAAAATGCAGTTCCCCTTTAAGTCCTCTCTTTTTTGGAAGTTACATTTTATTTTTTTTCATAATGTGATTTAGGCAACTAGGGTGGTTGTTGTTCACTTCAGATATAGCCAGTAGTCATCTGTTCACCTTTAGTTATACTCAGGGTTGGGCAATATGGCTGAAAACTGTATCAGGATATAGGTTTTTTTATATTAATTGATATTGAAAATGTATTTTTTTTTTTTTTTAACTTATTTAAGCCTGCCAATAAATACAGTAATACAAATTTCAACGTATCAAGGGTGCTATTTATCAGAGGAGAAGGTGTCTGGTAGCCAGGTGGTCAAAACATTTCAGTAAATTTGAAGGTAGTTGCAGTTTCGAGACACTTGATGGCAGTAGTGTATAAGCTATTGAACACTTTACAGAGCAGTTTGGGAAGCTACTCATTAAACCGACACATTAGAAGTGTTGCCGCACTCTCTGCATTAAGACCAACAAATCTAAAGACAAAATTCTATTATTGAGTTAATATATATCCCAGTTTGTCTTCTCACTCCATGCAGAGAATCCTCAGCGAGACAGAAAGACAACGCAACCAAACATGGTAGTTGATACTGTTACCTGATTGGCCTGTTAGCGTGTCACTCTAATTGCTCAGTGACACTTCCTGTTTCCTGTTAAGCTGGCTTCCCAGAGCGCGAGTGACTTCTTGCAACCAATCATGCTTCATAATTTCTGGTTTCTTCTGACCAAATAATATAAATATACATTTAATATTTTATCGAACGCAATTTATATTGATATCGATTATGTGTCTATTGCGATATATGTTGATATTGTTTTATCGGTCCAGCCCTAATTCCTCAAGGTTCCATTTTAGGTCCTCTCTTTTTCATAATTTGGGCTTTGCAACTGGTGGCACGCTGCAAGTTCAGTTAAAAAAAACAGATCCTTAAAAACAGCAAACAGTCCTGTAACTCTGAAAAAATAAATAAACCAAAAATGAAATGTCCACTGTTGAAGTCCTTAGCTTTCTGTATATGTGGCCCCCGGAACAATTTAGATCCTGGTTGTAGAGGATTTTAACTTGGATCAATAACTGAGCGTTTCAGAGAGGATGTTCCAAAATGCATTTATTAGAAAAAAGAAACTCCACCATGCTGAATTCTGTTTCCAAAAAAAAAAAGCATTGAACATGTAATATGACCTATCAAATAATAAATAAACACAACAATAATGCAGGTGTGGGAAGAAACTGCTAAAACAGTAACACAAGCAGAGGCCCATCCGACAGATACACAACAAATATTCCGACATTGGACGAGTTTGACCGAAGTTTTTAGTTTGAGATTTGCCACGGGGAAGCAACATGGAGTGTTTATTGCCTTCTGCAACAAAGTCAGTAGTTTTCACAGAGCTGCCGTCATTAATGCTTGTGAGTACAATCAATGCCTTCTCCGATGTGTCTAACTACAAAGAGCAGAAACAATTGTGTTTTAGTGCACTATGAAGACTGCAATTGTTGCTGGAAGCAGACAACAAAATGGGTCGGAGGGGTGGGGGGATTTTCAGGGATTGCTGAGATACTTTGAAGATATTCTATTAATCAAGCAAGTACACATTTTCTTGGCAAAGTACTTCTTGATGAGTCTATTTTGAAGCACTTCAATTCATGTCATTTCTCAGTACTTTTAAAGTTAAAGTTAAAATACCAATGATTGTCACACACACACTAGGTGTGGCGAAATGATTCTCTGCATTTGACCCATCACCCTTGATCACCCCCTGGGAGGTGAGGGGAGCAGTGGGCAGCAGCGGTGGCTGCGCCCGGGAATCATTTTGGTGATTTAACCCCCAATTCCAACCCTTGATGCTGAGTGCCAAGCAGGGAGGTAATGGGTCCCATTTTTAAAGTCTTTGGTATGACTCGGCCGGGATTTGAACTCCCAACCTACCGATCTCAGGACGGACACGCTTTTATGTGCAATGTTGATGATCTGGCAGTAATGTTTCAGTCATTTCTATTTGTGGGTTTTAATGTAAAATACAAACACAATGTTTTGATCATAATGTGTGCTTTCAGGAAAAGTGTTTTTGTTTTTTTTACTTTGCCAGCTGTTATAAGCTAAGAAAATCATAGATAGAGAGAATTGCAAACACACAAGTCTGCTTAAACATTTCAACATGTTAAAAGTACACAAGCATTAGGTTTTTTAGGAAATACATACAGTGGTACCTCGGTTTTCATACGACCCACGATAAAAATTGTGCCCAGGTGTCAGTTGTTGTACGGCCACACATTAGCCCCTTTGCCTGCATATTATTCCGCAGAACGCCCAAACAAAGAACACCATGTGTCGGTGGCTCAGTCTGTGCTTTTTTTTTTTTTAATTGATTTTATGAATCCATTGTGGGGCCAAAGAAAGTTGCGAGTGCCATCACTTTGATAAAGAAAGCGAGAAACACTATTGAATTGAAGAAAAAACTACATACGAAGGGCTCTCTGCTCATCACTGTCATTTATATGTATTTCACATTGTTTTATGCATGTACAACTTCAATAATTAGCTAATAAATATTGTGTGTGTCTGGAAAAGCTTAGATTTACATGATGGTAAAACAAACTGAAACCTTGGTACCACTGTATTATTTGTCTCATATTTGCGGTATCATATTATTACTAATGTTGGCAAAATATCACAATGAAATCATATTGTACTTTACAGTCTCTACTTTTTGTTATTAAAAGTCTGTCAGCAGTTGGCAAACCAGCATTGAGGTACTTTACTGCCACCTAGTGGACTGGAGTCACGGCTCACTGCCCTGACGTTGCCTTATAAGGTCAGACATGTCTCCAGGCATTGTTTTCAGGATTTTCACAGGCTTGAACTTTCGCTCACACTCAAAATACCACAGCAGCAGATTCGGATGTAAAAACACTCCAGTCGTAGAAGAAGTCCCGTAAGACGAGGAAGTCCGCACGTGGTCCCAGTTCGACGTGAAGCAGGCGGTCAAAGGACAACTAAATATTGCACGAGTTTTTGAGTGGGTCTACAGACAGACTGCCATTCATATAAATAACAAGAAGTAACTATAATTATAATAACGCTAACAATAAAAACTTAACAGACTTAAGTATCCCCGCCCCTGACCCTCTGCTGCTTTACCACTGCTGCCAGCTGAAGTCGTCATTGGACCCGAAGACCAGGAAGAAGCCCAGGATGGTCCCGAAGATGACGATGTTCCCCGTCAGTACGAGCGCACACGCCCCCCAAGCGATCTGTGCAAACACAAACCCCAGCATCAACGCCGCACCTGTACACCCTAAAGACTGCGGGCCACTTACGACGTCAGCTCTGGCAAATACGACGGGCAGGCCGAAGGCCGAGATGACGATACCCGTCGTGAGGAAGATGGCCAGCTCTTTGCAGGCGTTGCTGGCCGAGTCGGCTTCGTCCACCACCCGCCGCGAGATGCAGTACGGGATGGGCGAGAGGATGTAGAAGAAGAGGAGGAACAGCGGCCAGTATTTGCTTCACACAGAGAGAGAAAATGGATGCGAATAGGCCGTCATGCAACGAGACAGGAAGTGCTGCATGTACAAGGTATACAGCGGCAAAGCCAGCCCGTGGCATGAACACTGCGGTTGTTTAAAGCCACATCATCTCAGTCTGGGTTTTTAAAAAAAATAAACAATAATCTCTCAGTTAAGGTCAAAACAATTTTGCTAGATTAGGAATGTGTAACACTACCTTTAGCCCCTTGCAAAAATGCTACAAAAACACTTCACTGTTAGCTCAACACAGACGTCATCAAAGGTTACATTTATTCACTCACTCACACACACAGCGCCAACATTTGGGAACAAGGATGAGGCGATAGACGAAAGGTAAAAATATGATACATTTATTTATTGTAGTATCGGACAAAGTGATGTGTACTTTTGCATTGTACATCACAGAATTGTGGTGCATTCAAAGACCCTTGATTAAAGTTTGAAACACGGGATCCCTCGGTTTTAAAGACAGGGAGAGACTTGACCCTAGTAAATGCACTAATAGGGGTGTAAATCTTTGGGCACCTAACAATTTAAAATGATTCCGATTTTTGGGGTGACAATTCGATTCAGAATCAATTTGCGATTCAACACAACTAACATTTAACTTAAATGCCCTCAAAACATATGTTTTTTAATTATTTAAAAAAAATATATATATATATTTATATACATACATACCGTATTTTTCGGACTATAAGTCGCAGTTTTTTTCATAGTTTGGCCGTGGGTGCGACTTATACTCAGGAGCGACTTATGTGTGAACTTATTAACACATTACCGTAAAATATCAAATAATATTATTTAGCTCATTCACGTAAGAGACTAGACGTATAAGATTTCATGGGATTTAGCGATTAGGAGTGACAGATTGTTTGGTAAACGTATAGCATGTTCTATATGTTATAGTTATTTGAATGACTCTTACCATAATATGTTACGTTAACATACCAGTTGGTTATTTATGCCTCATATAACGTACACTTATTCAGCCTGTTGTTCACTATTCTTTATTTTAAATTGCCTTTCAAATGTCTATTCTTGGTGTTGGGTTTTATCAAATAAATTTCCCCCAAAAATGCGACTTATACTCCAGTGCGACTTGTGTTTTTTTCCTTCTTTATTATGCATTTTCGGCCGGAGCGACTTATACTCCAAAAGATACGGTACATACATATACACATATATAATACATATATACACAATTGTGCTTTTTTAATCGATTTTTGAAAATTATTAATCGATTTAGTATCGGGATTCGCATGTGAATTAGCTTGTGGCTAATACAGACGACTTGTATTTCCATGACTTTCAAATAATAAAAAAGGTTGAGTATGTGATAGCAGTACTTACTCATACACGGGCAGGGCACATCCCAGCATGAGGAACATGAGACCAATGGCCCCTCCAAAGGACAGTGTGATGAGAGCTACAAAAGAGCAACAACATACACGATTTATTAGCTACAAAAGCGCCATCATTAAATCTGCCTTGGCAAAGATTGAAGTATTACTAACATTATATTCATATTTTAGTGTCCTGGTGTTTAGCACGTCTGGAGTTTGTGTGTGGGTTTTCCCCAGACACTGCGGCTGCCTCCCACACTCCCAAAACAAGCATGTTCGGGTAATTGGAGACTCTAAATCAGGGATATCAAACATGCGGCCCGCATCATGATGAGTTTGCTAAGTGTAAAATTGAGCTGCATTTTTAAATTCAAGAAACTGCTGTTCTAAATGTGTCCACTGGATGTCGCAATAGCAATTCTGTTAGGCAAGCAAATAGTTTATACCGGGGCGAGCAAGTATACCAAGCAAGAGGTACACAGTAAAACAGGGCTGCGACTTCTCCCCCTCGACCCAACGTAGAAAAAACAGGAGTAAAATAAACAATTGGTAACCCCACTTAAAATGCTGCATGAGACACTGCACATAGTGATATACTTCTGTGGAAATTATTGTCTTCTGTGCAACTTTAAAGGAAGTGAACATTGGTAATGAAAAAATAGTTTTTGTTTATGCTTTTTTTTGTTTTTGTTCAATCCTAGATGGGCTGTGATTTAGCAAGTTGAATTGCTTTGTATATACACTGAGATTAAGTCTAAGTTCATTGTGTTCTTCATGGTGTTTTTGAAACTGTACCATTTTTTCCCACATAAGTATTTTGTCCAGAGGATTATTTGTAAGATATCAATTTTCAGAATGGGCTTGTTCTATTTTTAGGCCAAAGTAAAACAAATAAAACAATCTGTAGTTGTCGAAGTGAATTATGTTTTTATGTCGCTTTTCTCTAGTGGCTCAAAGCGCTTTACATAGTGAAACCCAATATCTAAGTTACATTTTTAAACCAGTGTGGATGGCACTGGGGAGCAGACGGGTAAAGTGTCTTGCCCAAGGACACAACGGCAGTGACTAGGATAGTAGATGCGGGGATCGAACCTGGAACTCTCAAGTTGCTGGCACGGCCACGCTACCAACCGAGCTATACCGGCCCACGTGGGGAGAGATTTTCCTCTATGTGGCCCCTAAGCTAAAATGAGTTGGACACCCCTGCTCTAAGTAGATGCTCGTGTGAAGGCTTGTTGTCTATATGTGCCCTGTGATTGGCTGGCAACCAGTCCGGGGTGTGCCTCGCCACTCACTACTTTAAGTCAGCTGGCATAGGCTCCAGCTCACCCGTGACCCTAAGGAGGACAAGCTGTATAGAAAATGGAGTAAAGGTTTAGAGCAAGGGTTTCCAAAGTGTGATCTGGTTGACGTTTGCGGCCCACAGCTAATTATATATATATATATATATATATATATATATATAAATAACCATTTTCTACCGCTTGTCCCTTTATATACATATATATGTGTATATGTTTGTCTGTATATATGTGTGTATGTGTATGTATATATGTATGTATGTGTATGTGTATATATATGTATGTGTATATATACAGACATATTTATGTCTGTATATATATATATATATATATACACACATATATACAGACATATATGTGTATATACTGTATATACACATATATATGTGTATATGTATGTATATATATGTAGCCGAGCTAAATTTTATTCTATTTTATTTTAATTTTGGTCATTTATTCACATAATTTTTTGTGGTGAACTTCCCCAAAAGTGTTTCTCATTGTAAATAGGTTCCACTCTATTATTTTCCATTACATACCTTTTTGTTTCCCTGGGGGGTGATTTGGCGTTGCACCTTTGTGACCAGCTTCAGTGAGCACTGACGCTCGGAGCTGGTAAGTCACGTTTATGTCTCTCTCCTTTTTTTTTTATAAACTTTTTGGTTGTCGTTCTTAAAAGTGTTTTGTGGGAATGCGCACTGTCTTGTGACTTGTTGGTGGGCATGCGTGTTGAATTCCTGAATGTTGGTTGTTGAATTAGTGACAAAAAAAATACTTTTGTATGCTAAATGATGTGTGGATTAGCCTATTGCTAGCGGCAGTTGTTGCGGGGTTTCCTGGTCTCGTAAGTTTAGGCACGGGTCAGGAGCTCTGCTGTGTGTCTGTGTGGACATCTTGTGTGCCGCTCTAGCATTAATATGAGTGTGTATTATTTTCTTCTTTATTTTTAGTGGAGAGAGATCGTTTTTGCCGTGGACTGTGTGTGACGCCCCGTTGTTTTTGTTTCTATTCAAAAAAGGTATGTATGTTATGAGGTATTTTTGACATAGTTTATTGTATAAAAAATATAAAAAGAGTCGATGTGGGTGGGAAAGATGAGGTGTATTACTGCACATTTTAAGGATCATTTTTCTTAATATATATTGTTATTTGCTGAAGTATATATTTTACATACTGTGTTTTATTTAATTAATTTAATTGAGACTATTTCATGCTTTATTTACCTTTTCATTATTATTATTATTATTACTATTTTAGTTATTATTATTATTATTATTTCCACATTAAGAATATATAATTGAATTGAGTGAGCACTGACGCTCGGAGCTGTGGAGAGAGATCGTTTTTGCCGTGGACTGTGTGTGACGCCCCGTTGTATTTGTTTCTATTCAAAAAAGGTGAATAAATCCTCCATGATTCAACTCCTGTGTGTGTGCCTCACTACAAGATACACAACGCAGATCAGTGACTGTTACATATATATATATATATATATATGTATATGTGTATATATACACATGTAAATGTGTGTATATATATATATATATATATATATATATATATATATATATATATATATATATATATATATATATATATATATATATATATATATATATATATATATATATATATGGGTGGTATGGCGTAGTGGGTAGAGCGGCCGTGCCAGAAACCTGAGGGTTGCAGGTTCGCTCCCCGCCTCTTGACATCCAAATCGCTGCCGTTGTGTCCTTGGGCAGGGCACTTCACCCTTGCCCCCTTGGCACAAACTGGCAGCCTCGCTTCCGTCAGTCTACCCCAGGGCAGCGGTGGCTACAAATGTAGCTTACCACCACCAGGTGTGAATGAATGATGGTTTCCCACTTCTCTGTGAGCGCTTTGAGTATCTATTAATAGAAAAGCGCGATATACAATCTAATCTATTATTATTATTATATATATATATATATATATATATAGATCTCTATCTATCTATATATATATATATATATCCATCCATTTTCTACCGCTTATTCCCTTCGGGGTCGCTGGAGCCTATCTCAGCTACAATCGGGTGGAAGGCGTTTTACATATGTATGTATGTGTATATATATATGTCCATATACATATATGTATGTGTGTATACATGTAGTGTTGGTTTTAAAATGAAAAATATTAAAACGGCCCCCACATCCTTTCATTTTTCAGTGAGCGGCCCTCAGTGGAAAACGTTTTTTTTGGACATCCCTGGTTTAGAGACTAATGTAGCTCCATGAGGCGGTGTACCTAATAGTGTGTCCGAGGGAACCTCCTCACAATAGAAGGCAGGAAGCCGGGCACCCCCAGGCTACCATGTGATGAATCAGCTGATCAAACGTGTGACAAATAAGCCGAACATTGCCATAAAGACCTCCTTTTTAGTGTGTAGTCTATACTTACCCATCTTTTAAACCGCTACCTTACACACACAAGCTGCATCCTAATTGGCATGTAATCACTGAACTTAAGCTTTAGCTAGCGGTTAGCCCCATTCGCTGTATTACACCATCATGTTGTAATGTTGGGAGTTATCACGTACTAGTTGGTGCATTTATTGTTAAATCAAGTACAAAAAAAAAGGTATTTTAAAGCTAATGCTAACAACAGTGATTGGCCCTGCGGCTAACACTATTCCACGCTACTCGTGTAATACCGTTAGCTAGCTAAAAATGGCAAAAGCGTCCATAAGCCTCAACGCGCGAACACGATATCACAGTTAACGCCGGGTTGTGTTTCTATGATGAATAAAGCATCCAATTGCCGCACCTTTAATCCCAGCCATTTCCCCTGGACAAAAGGGTCGACACAGCAGCCGGCCAGATGACAACAACTCCCCTTTTCCACGGCGGAGGACTGCGGCTGTACCGCAAACAGTAGTGGCTGGCGTGATGCTTTCACGAACTTGCGACAAAAGTCAGAAATATAAGACTTTGATCGGACGGTGCTTCATATCAAAGGTATACCCGCCGTATTGAGGATTTCAATGTATATAACTAAATCTACAATTAGGTGTGAAATAATTTTTGCTTTTATTGTAAGTCATATTTTAATCTTGTTGCGAGCGCCAAATCTTAACACATGTACGTGAACACCTCACAGCTGTTGTCGGAGCAAAATACAAAAAAGTAGCTCAAGTTAATTCACAATGTATGTTTTCTCTGAGTCGATAATGTAGTACAACGCGTAGCCTGTTTATATAAAAAAAATAATTAAAATTCCAAATAATTTAATGTTGACCCGGAAGTGTTACAATTTTACTTCCGTCTTCGTAGTGGTCTACCTAGCAAAGATGGCGAGCGGGGGATCCTCCACGGCGTCGCTGTGGACCGAAGTGAACCGCTGCGGGCAGAGTGGAGACTACACGAGAGCCTTAAAGGCGCTTAGTAAAAGTAGGTGTTCATGTGTCGAACGTAGTTGGAGATGTTGTCGCCATGTGTGTGTAGGGTGCTGTACTTGGGGCTCCAATTAGCGGTGCTCTCTGGCTACCTCCCCGAGCAGCTGTTAGCATGTGGCTAAGCTAAGGGCCGCAAATCAGCTTAGAATGTGGGCCCACGCGTGTCACTAGGCTTTTAACGCACTTTGCCACTCTTACTAAACACATGGCAGTGTGCTTGTTGTTGCACCGCTATGTTGTTTGGTGACTCAGTGAGCTTATAAAGTTAGGTTCCACAGTCATGTGTCTTGTGACGTGTCCCTAGCATGACAGCTAACGGCATTTGATTATGTTGCATCTAAATGGATTTATGTTCTATTTTGTCACAGTTTTGCAAGAAAACAGAGATGATGTGACAGCCCTCCACTGTAAAACAGTTTGCTTTGTCCAGAATGGCAACTTCAAGGAGGCTTTAAATCTCATGAACACTCATTCAAAGGTCCTTGGCAGGTAAGTCCATTTTATTTGGTGAGGCAGGTAAACTACACTTTTTGGGGAAATTTGCCTATCATTCACAAGACAAAAACACATATGTTTTTATTTTTATGGAGTATTTAAACACGAGGTGGGTAAAAATGCAGCTAATGGTAATGCACTATTCCGACCTTTTAAAGCCTTCTAAATAATCATCCAAAAACAACCACCAGCAACTTACCTCTCGTGACCTGTATATTAACTAGGGATGATGTTTGTTAAGAAATTGTCGATGTTGATGCCATTATCGAACCGATTCCTTATCGAATCCAGATAGGTTGTTGTGCCGTATTTTTCGGAGTATAAGTCGCACCGGCCGAAAATGCATAATAAAGAAGGAAAAAAACAAATATGTGAAGTGAAGTGAATTGAATGATATTTATATAGCGCTTTTCTCTAGTGACTCAAAGCGCTTTTACATAGTGAAACCCAATATCTAAGTTACATTTAAACCAGTGTGGGTGGCACTGGGAGCAGGTGGGTAAAGTGTCTAGCCCAAGGACACAACGAAAGTGACTAGGATGGTGGAAGCGGGGATCGAGTCTGGAACCCTCAAGTTGCTGGCACGGCCACTCTACCAACCGAGCTATACCGCTGTCGCACTGGAGTATAAATCACATTTTTGGGGGGAAATTTAGTTGATAAAACCCAACACCAAGAATAGACATTTAAAAGGCAATTTAAAATAAATAAATAGTGAACAACAGGCTGAATAAGTATACGTTATATGAGGCATAAATAACCAACTGAGAACGTGCCTGGTATGTTAACGTAACATATTATGGTAAGAATCATTCAAATAACTATAACATATAGAACATGCTATACGTTTACCAAACAATCTATCACTCCTAATCGATAAATCCAATGAAATCTTATACGTCTAGTCTCTTACGTGAATGAGCTAAATAATATTAATTGATATTTTACGGTAATGTGTTAATAATTTGAGTATAAGTTGCAGCCCCGGTCAAACTTTGAAAAAAAACTGCGACTTATAGTCCGAAAAATACGGTATATGGAAAAAAACAACACTTGTTTTTAGGGCTGGGCGATATGGACTTTTTTTAATATCGCAATATTTTAAGGCCATATCGCGATACACGATATATATCTCGATATTTTGTCTTTGCCTTGAATGAACACTTGATGCATATAATCACAGCAGTATGATGATTCTATGTGTCTACATTAAAACATTCTTCTTCATACTGCATTAATATATGCTACTTTAAAACTTTCATGCAGAGAAGGAAATCACAACTAAAAAAATCAAATTTTTTTTCATACGGTGTTGATCTGGAAATGTTTGCCTCGGCATTTTGATGGTGTGGGCGTGTGGCACCGAACAGAGATGTTGACATGCGGAGTAAGCACTCTTCATTCTCTAGCAGGTGACTTTTCAAATGATGCTACATATTAGCAGTAATACTACTTTTTATAGCAACGCTTTCGCCCCTCACTTGACAAATTACGGTTGTCTGTTCGACATATTCCCACTTGAAGCCAAACCACCGCCAGACTATGGACCCCCTGCTGTTTTTTGGGGGAATTAATTATTTCTTCATTTGTTACCAGATTGACACCTTCTTTCTCTCATATTACCGCTAGCATCACAGCTAACGTTAGCCATGCTGCTACCTCTTTGCTGCGCGAGGGCGTATACGTATGTGACGTATGACGTGACCGTATGTAACGTATGTAAGAAGCTGCGCTTGCTGTCTGTGAGAAGGAGAGACAGGAAAGAGCAAGGAGAGCCTGTAGTGTAATGCCAGCAGCTAAAAGCAACTGTGTGAGAACGCATACTCGAATATCACAATTTAGTAATTTTCTATATCGCACAGAGACAAACCCGCGATATATCACGCATATCAATATATCGCCCAGCCCTACTTGGTTTAACAAAAGCTCAGTTTTATTTTTTAAGAAAAAAATAAAATAAACAGAGCAAACACTGCCCTGGTCACTCTGGCTGTCATGAATGTCATCATCTGAAATAGGATAGCGTTAACATTATCTTAATTCACGTCTTGCAAGCACTAGTTTATTAGACAGACCTGCAAACTCAGGAGTTGTGTAGGCTACAAGATACCGCTAACGTTATCAGACACATACAAAAAGGCTAACGTTAACGTTGCCGTTAGGCACTGACTATGCTTAGGTAACGTTAGTCTAGCTAACATTACTGCAGTCCTGGTTGACATAAGAGGTAATGTTATTTTAGCCTAAAGGCTACAAGTGAGCAGATATGGAAATGAACCGGCAACAGTTAACATTAGTTACTCACCGGCACTATCACTTGGACTGCAGGTTGAAGCAGAGGAAGAGGGGCGTGCTTCGTCATCTCTGTCGCTGCTTCTCCACGACACGTTTCTCTAACCTTCAGGTTATGTACGGCCTGAACATGTTTCAACATGTTTGTTGTACTGCTCCCCTTACAGGAAAGCAAAGCCTGGCAATAATTGCAGATAGCCGTTTCCTTGTCATATTTCTTAGTGAAGTGAAGCCATGTTTTGGAGCGTTTTTTTCCGGTCCATTGTTGTTGTTGCTGCTTCTGTATCTGCCGCCGAATGACTGAGCTACGTCATTTCCTGTGACGGGCCACAGGACATTTCCTGTGACACGGGATTCGTTCCCAGTAATTCGAATAAAGAACCAAATCTTTTTCTTTAATATATAGTAGTGGCTTCGATAACGGGAACCGTTTCTCAAAAAGGGATTTGAATCCATGGAATCGGTTATTTTCTTATCGAACAATCGGGAGAACCGGTTTTCGAACATCATCCCTAATATTAACCAAGTATTTGCGACATTGTTATTATAAGCGCTAATGCAGGCAAACTAATTATAGCTGTGCATTGATCACAGAGCGCTAACTACTATGTTGACACATTGAGTAGCTGCTGCATCGCTTCTGAGCTGGTGAAAGTTTATTCTAGATTACAGATCATGCCTCTCACCTAGATAATAATAGATGTGGACATAAACCGAGAAGTTGGTCAACTTTGACATTCAGCTTAGACCTGGAGATGGCAAAAAAGACTCGAAAAGACACTTGTTTGTATTCATGAGGATTATGGTTAATTCTTCATCTAAGTGGGAAGACAGATATATTCCATCAGTCGGCATCCCAGTGAGAGCAGACATTGTCCAGTAAGTGATTGTGTTTTTATGTTCATAGTTTGTATATCTTGTTTAGCACTTAGCAAAACTGCTGCATGATGCTACAGTTTTCTGCTAAAGCTGCATCTTTTTATCACACAGCTTCTAAAACTTGTAGATCATCCTCTTATATTCAGGCTCAAAAATAAGGTTCTGGATCAGCATTTTTTTCCAAACAGTTGTTTTTATAGCTCATGTAGTCTGCCATGATTAGTAGTGTTGTTGACGGGAAAAACAAACCTTGTGATACGTCTTTACAATCAATGCAAGGACACATGCATAAAATGAGCAAAATTCAGGAATATTGCATATTACAAATGTGGCTGTTACTACATTACATATATAATTACAGCATCTATATAAAACATTGTTGGAGGTGTTTGGATGTTTTTTAAAGTGCTTTACAGACGGAATAGAGTGACTACAATTGACTTTAGCTAGCCTTTATTTACTAGTTAGAATGCATGAAAAAAAGAAAAACGGGTGTTCTTGTCTTACAAAGACTGTGAATGATAGACAAAATTACAAAAAAGTGCAGTTCCTCTTGAACAAAGTCAGAGATGATAAAACGTTTTTTTTGGTTCTTCCTCCTCAGCGAGCTTGTGTTTGAAAAAGCGTACTGCGAGTATCGCCTAAACAGAGTGGATAGTTCTCTAAAGACCATCGAAAATGCCACTGAGCAGACAGACAAGCTGAGGGAGCTCTACGGACAAGTGGTGAGGCATGAACGCCCTCGGAAACATTTAGTCTAATCAACAACACATTACTGCTGCTGTCAATTAAGTAAAGATGTCTGCCGACTGCACAGTTGTACAGACTAGAGCGTTACGACGAATGCAAGTCCGTCTACAAGGATCTTATCAGAAACTCTCAGGATGAGTACGAAGAGGAGCGAAAGACCAACCTGGCAGCTGTCGTTGCTGCCACGAGTCAGTGGGGGAATACCCCGTTGGTAAGCTCCCCCTCTAGAAACATCCACACTTTTGTGTTGTTGAAGTTTTTGTGCACTTTTAAAAAATATACATATTTTGTTGTCCTTCTAGGAAGAGCTCGGCCTTCCCGACTCGACGTACGAGCTGTGCTACAACACCGCCTGCAGTCTGATAGGCCAGTTTAAGCTGACAGAAGCATACAACAAGCTGCAAAAAGCTGAAGGTCTGATTCCCTTTTTCAACTCATTCATTGTTGGGCTGCAGAATTATTTTAATATCCATCGATTTTATTTTTCAGAGCTGTGCAGAATTTCCCTGGCAGATGATACTGTAAGTTTTTCTCCTAACAATGAATTGTTCTTCACAGGTACATATTGCATGCATTTGCATTACATGTCCTCCAGATATTCTGTAACATGTTCGTTTTGACTTGATAGGGGTGTGCTGGTCCGATACCAGCAAAAGACAAGTATCGGATGATTTTGGCGTGTATCTAAAATCTGCAGGACAAGCAGTCCTGGAGCGTGTTTATTTGTGCAAAGCTCAATAGCCAGTTACAGCTAAATGTCCTCCATTAAGCACCCAGTGTTGATCTTTTCTTGTATTCAGGCATGTGATTTTTACGTCTATAGTTGGAAATCAGTCTTTTTTTATCTCTGTAGAATTTTTTTTTTTAAATCAGTTTTTCTTTGTTTTTTCCGACCTACAATGTGTGTTAACGTCTTGATCTGTCTCTTTGCCATACCTGTCAACAACTACAGTTTTTCCGTAATGAGTACGGTTTTTGATAATCCAGTGGTGAAAACTAAGGTTTTCCATTAAAAATGATTAACTTAAAAATCGAAGCAACTCCACTGGTTGGGGACATAATATACGGGAAACATCAATGATGATTAGTTGGTTTACGTATAAGAACATCCATGGTTGGTTGGTTTACTATGATGAGTCACGATTGGTTAAGATTAGGGCAAAACATTACAGACAGGCCAATCAGAGGCAAGATAGGGCGGGTCATGGAACCAGGAAGGGGAATCACAACAGACATCGCAAATGACTACGAGAGAGTCGGAGAAGAAAAGAGGGAATATTCAAGCGGGCGATTTATATATTAAAAAAACTAGTGGAAGATGGCAGAGGGATTATCTTCCTTAGATTTTTCTTTTAGCGATGTAGATGACGGCCAGGAAACCCACAATGCATCTACTTGGCCACATTTGGACAAATGTATGCGTCAGGATAAAACAATGCCCAACACATTCATTTTAGTTGTTTACCATGTAAGTCCAAATCATCTCGACATGGAAGAAGTGGAATACACATTTAAGAACACACATGATTGTGGCAGACATGTGGTGACTTTTGCTACAGTATAGCCTGTCTAAATGCTACATTTCATTTTCATTGGTGTTTTAGAACAAGACCGTAGCTGGCATTTTGTTCATTATTTCTACTGTTTATATTTTGACATTGAATAGTTGAATCATTTTGTAACAAACATGACTGCAAGATATTTGTTATTTCATGCTATAAATCACAAATGACTATTCAGATAAAGGAAGTTAGCTAATACAATAAACATTGTTCACTCTTTGTGATTTTTGCATTTGGTATAGTTAAAAGTGGAGAGGGAGTCGAAGAGACAGAACTTGGCTGCGGCCCCCAGACCCACAGCTTATTTTCAGTCTTTCATTAAGTTCAAATCACATGCCTGTGTATTGTACAAAATGTAAAATGGTAGGCTATAGGCTACTAAGAGCTAGCAGTTACTGTACACAACAGCCAAACACACAATAGCACACAAGCGACACCTTCGCAATGTGTCTCAATTGAACAATACTGCGGTCTAAAACGGCACATTTGTCATTATAAACAAGTATCAAATAATTATTGTTTCGTACTCTGATAAGCGGAAGAAGATGGATGGATGGCTTATTTTCACATATAAAGTCTCCAAGTTAGAAGCTTATTAGAAAGTATCAGCTAACAAATGTGTCCGCATCATTCAACTTGCTGCAGCATGTGCTTCTAACCTTATTAAAACTGTGACCACTAGATGTCGCCATAAACAAGTTAACACTCAACTTCTAAAGCATACATCTGCCATAAGGTTAGTGTTTATCATGCCTACCATTGTTTTCTGAGTCATTTCACTCGATCAAGCCTATTCTAACAAAATAACAAAGATACGTGTGATGATTTCTGCTCATGTCAGATTAATATCTACTCAAGGCTCCAATTTGGTATCGGAAGTGACAGGGTTGCATCGACACACTCTTTGTAATAAATACCACAATGTGAAAGAAAATGACCATATTTCCTTGTATAATGGCATGGGACATCCCATGTATTGCCCTACCTCAGCCTATTTGGGTGTTTATAAGAGGAAAGGCCTTGACAGCTATGGATGTATGTTTATCTCTTTTTTTTCACATATCTATTGGAGGTTTGGCGCTTATTTTGATATAAGTCAGCACTTCCCAGTAGGGCTGTGAATCTTTGGGCACCACACAATTTGATTCTTCGGGGTAACGATTCCATTCAGAATTGATTTTTGATTCAAAACGATTCTCGATTCAAAATCAATACTTTTTTAATAACATTGTGTGCAAGTTCTATGGTTAACTACATTCCTCTGTGAAATAGACAAACAGCTATGATACATTTTTATATTACTTAAAAGAAAACTGGCATTGTTTAATACAATTATACCCAAACATTTAATAAAGTGGCTAAACAGGACACATTTTGGGGGGGAAATCGATTTTTGATTTATTTTTTTTAATCGACGACGAATCATTACTAATAAGAATCGCAATTCATTCAAAAATCAAATATTTTTTGACATCCCTACTTCTCAATCATTTTCTGATACCCCGCTTCTTTCTCAGGAAAAAGAAGAAAACTTCACATCACTAACACTCTCCGCCGCTACTATAAATAGAATCACTTGTCTTAAAATTGTTAAAAGTTCACCTCAGCATAACATTGTACCTTTATTAACATTAAAGAAAATCTCGATCAATTTACAACACAGGATAACATTGTTTTTAGTCTGTCACAGAAATGTTTGAAAGTCCATCAATTTGCCTGAAATAAAAACATTTTTAATCCTTGTTTAAACTCTAAACATTTTTTTTAAAACACTTGAACCATTTCATACTGACAAATAGATATAAATAAACTCAATAAATAATGAATACAAGGAGCACAATATAAAAAACACTTTAATCTACAAAGCAGAATAATTAGTCAAGATTAATGGCTACAATAAGCACATTTTGTACCGACAGCTTTTCGAAGAATGATACTGATAAAGCATGGGGTCACACTACTAACCACACAGGCCATTACTACTGCAGTATTGCTATTTCTAGTTTATTAAGCCTTTTTTAACACTTTTTTTTACTGTAAAGTTAAAATTAAAGTACCAATGATTGTCACACACACACTAGGTGTGGCGAAATTATTCTCTGCATTTGACCCATCACCCTTGATCACCCCCTGGGAGGTGAGGGGAGCAGTGGGCAGCAGCGGTGGCCGCGCCCGGGAATCATTTTTGGTGATTTAACCCCCAATTCCAACCCTTGATACTGAGTGCCAAGCAGGGAGGTAATGGGTCCCATTTTTATAGTCTTTGGTATGACTCGGCCGGGGTTTGAACCCACAACCTACCGATCTCAGGGCGGACACTCTAACCACTAGGCCACTGAGTAATATGCTTTTAAAAAATCTGATGAGCTGAAGCGAGGGATAACTTTAATAAAGTTTATCTGAAGAGGTTAATACATGTCGATTTTACCAACTTCACCACGAGGTGGAACTACTATGTATATTCAACTATACGATTCATGCAAACATCCAGTTTATTTTTATAGATATGTTCTCCCTCTGTTCTTGCGTATAATGATGCGGTTTTGTGACAGGACATCACTGAGGAGGATATCGAGTCGGAGCTGGCCGTCATCCATTCTCAGATGGCGTACGTGATGCAGTTACAAGGTCGGACAGAGGAGGCGCTTCAGCTCTACAATCAGGTCATCAAGCTCAAGTAAGCGTTGCCTATTAATGAACGTTCAGTGATTTGTTGTCGTATTGAGATTGTGGTGTTGATTTTTAATTTGTCGTTTTAGGCCGTCTGATGTGGGCCTGCTGGCTGTGACCGCCAACAACATCATCACGTTAAACAAGGTGAGCCAATGGCGGGATGAAAACACTAAATACAACACATTCTTAAGAAGTCCACTTGGCAATCACGTTTTTTTTTTTATATTAGTAATGTGTGTTTTTTTGCAGGACCAAAACGTGTTTGACTCCAAGAAAAAGTTGAAGCTGACAAACGCAGAAGGTGTGGAGTTCAAGCTGGCCAAAAAGCAGCTGCAGGCCATCGACTTCAACAAATCCCTGCTGGCCATGTACACCAACCAGGTGTGTGTGGAATCAGGCAAGGCCACTTCCACTACATCTTATTCATTTTGATGTATGACATACTTGTCTGCGTTTTTTCCAACACACAGGCCGACCAGTGCAGGAAGCTGTCGTCCAGTCTTCAGTCCCAGAACCCCGGTCACCCGCGCCCAGTCCTGATCCAGGTGGCTCAATTGTGCAGGGAGAAGCAGCACAGCAAGGCCGTGGAGTTGCTGCAGGTAGGACAGCAAACCGCTGCAACACTAAACATTAAAATATATATATATTATACATAATACATTCCTCACAGTGTCAATTAAAAGTAAGTCTCATTGTACCAGAGATCAACCGATATTTTTTTTTTTTATCAGGGACGATGATTAGTAATCAAGGGGGCTGATAACTAGAGATGTCCGATAATATCGGACTGCCGATATCGGCCGATAAATGCTTTAAAATGTAATATCGGAAATTATCGGTATCAATTTCAAAAAGTTAAATTTATGACTTTTTAAAACGCCGCTGTACTGAGTGGTACACGGACGTAGGGAGAAGTACAGAGCGCCAATCAACCTTAAAGGCACTGCCTTTGCGTGCCGGCCCAATCACATAATATCTACGGCTTTTCACACACACAAGTGAATGAAAGTCACACTTGGTCAACAGCCATACAGGTCTCACTGAGGGTTGCCGTATAGACAACTTTAACACTGTTACAAATATGCGCCACACTGTGAACCCACACCAAACAAGAATGACAAACACATTTCGGGAGAACATCCGCACCGTAACACAACATAAACACAACAGAACAGAACAAATACCCAGAACCCCTTGCAGCACTAATTTTTCCGGGACGCTATAATATACACCCCCCCCCCCACCTCAACCTCCTCATGCTCTCTCAGGGAGAGCATGTCCCAAATTCCAAGCTGCTGTTTTGAGCCATGTTAAAAAAATAATGCTCTTTGTGACTTCAATAATAAATATGGCAGTGCCATGTTGGCATTTTTTTCCATAACTTGAGTTGATTTATTTTGGAAAACCTTGTTACATTGTTTAATGCATCCAGCGGGGCATCACAACAAAACTAGGCATAATAATGTGTTAATTCCACGACTGTATATATCGGAATCGGTAATTAAGAGTTGGGGAATATCGGATGTCGGCAAAAAAGCCATTACCGGACATCTCTACTGATTACTGATATTTGGAGCGGATATTCATGTGCAGTAAAAGTTCTTTAAACCTGACGAGTATATATGTACGTGAACAGCTGGAGAAGGTTTTAATTAATTGTTTTTATCTTTTACAGAAAACGTCGGACTAGTAAACATCTTATTGTTTTATGTGGCGCAAATGTTGTGGTTAATTTAGCACCAAAAAAAATCATGGGGTTTCAAAAACACCTTAACTATGTGTGTCTAAGTGGGGCATTGACATTTGCATATAAAAATAAGGGAAATCTCCTTGGAAAATTGGTAGGAATATGACTTTTTTTTTTTTTTACACCACAATAACTCGCCCTCTACTCAATTTTATACAATTTTAAAGCAGTGTATAGATTTAATAGGTTTCCTTGTCAGGGACCCTGAAATATTGCAAACATTTAAATAAAAACAATGTTGGGCTCCTTTTACGTAGTTTATACAGTAGTTGAGACATTTTTCAGATTAGCTGACATTTAAAGTTAAAGAACCAATGATTGTCACACACACTAGGTGTGGTGAAATGTGTCCTCTGCATTTGACCCATCCTCTTGTTCACCCCCTGGGAGGTGAGGGGAGCAGTGGGCAGCAGCGGTGCCGCGGCCGGGAATAATTTTTTGGTGATTTAAACCCCAATTCCAACCCTTGATGCTTAGTGCCAAGCAGGGAGGTAATGGGTCCCATTTTTATAGTCTTTGAACTCACAACCTACCGATCTCAGGGTGGACACTCTAACCACTAGGCCACTGAGTAAGTGGCCTAGTGGTTTCTTCCTGGATGGTACTAAAGATTGAGAATTTGTGAGTTGCTGCCTGCTCTTTTTTTACTAATATACTAAGTCTCCTGTTTGTCAAGATATTTACACAAAGTTTGGATTTTTTCTTAATGTTCATCTCTGTCATGTGGTAATTTGATTGACGCACGGAACATGGAACAACGCATGTTACTTTAATGAGTCCACGCTCCGAGTGTGGCGGACGGAGGCTTGTCGAGCAGTTTGATCGCTGCAGTAGTGAAAACAAACAAAATGGGACTGGGAAGATGCTAGGAAGGACAAAAGGTTTTGACTGGTAAGCAAAGGAGACGTCAGGCGACATTGAGAAAGAAAAATGGGGCGTGGTCGCGTGAGCTTCTCGGTGAAAGCCGCTGACTACAACGGAGAATAATTCTCACAAGAACTCAGATAAATGCCCTTTCAGATATCAACACATATTTGGGGAGAATTATTGACATTAAGAATGAATTTTATTCTTGAATGAATTGAAAAAAATTTAATAAATACAACTTTTCTCATCTCGGGCATAAGGGCTGGTGCTTGAGCAGTGGTCATTACTATCTACTACCAAATATCCGCACCGGTTTTTTGGTCGATCTCTACGTTATACACATTTCTAAAGCACGTATGCATATTCAGCAGTGAACTAATTGCCTTTTATGTATTTTTGTTTGTCTTTGTAGCAATTTTCCGGCCAGCATCCAGAGAGCGCATCAGAGATCAAACTGACGATGGCACAGTTGTATTTAGTTCAAGGTGCAAAGATGTTCCACAAGCTTTTGGGGGCAGAATGTCTACCCAACACAACCTAAAAGTGTCAATTTCTGGTCCTCAGGTCACGTCACCAAAGCCTGCGATGTTCTGATGTCCATTGAAGAGTTCAAGTACAAGTCAGGCATGGTGAGAGTGGCAAAAATGACTTCTGTGCTCTTCATGTGTTTCCGACCCGCCTTAAAAAATAGTGTGCTTCCTCAGGTGTCAGCGCTGGTGACCATGTACTCCCACGAGGAAGATATAGACGGCGCTATTGACGTTTTTAGACGAGCTATTCAGCACTTCCAGTCTGAACAGGTTGGTGTTCTATAGACGTGTGTGTGTGTGTGTGTGTGTGTGTGTGTGTGTGTGTGTGTGTGTGTGTGTGTGTGTGTGTGTGTGTGTGTGTGTGTGTGTGTGTGTGTGTGTGTGTGTGTGTGTGTGTGTGTGTGTGTGTGTGTGTGTGTGTGTGTGTGTGTGTGTGTGTGTGTGTGTGTGTAGTATATCAAATCAATACAATGAATATATAATTGGATATTAGAGTACGTGAAAGTTCGACTCCAACCTCCTTTTTAAAGTTTTGTAATCCATCAGAAATAGCAAGCAGCTAAAATGCGCCAAACATGAATACCGGTAAGTGTGGAGAGTGTTTAGCATTTTTCCTATCATGCTTTGTAATGGATTTAAATCGGTGTCATTTTTAATTTATTTATGATGCGTGGCCATTTTTTATGATAGCCACAAAATTCATGGTGACAAAAACGGCAGTCAAAGTCCGTCTTTTAAAATAAATGCAATCGTCCTGCGGGCAAGATTCTTTATTAAACTCATGACATTTAGCGAGCCAAATTAAAGATGTCGGCAGGCCGCCCATGGCTCGCGGGCCAGAGTTTGGACACCCCTTGAGTGTGTGTTTACCGGTAGTTTGCAACTGGACATGACGCCACGTGCAACAAAGGTATCGAAATATGGCACTGTTTAATTTTGCTTGAATCGATACCTTATAGTACCAACGGAATTTAGTCGGTGCGCATAACACTACCGTATGCGGTACTTTGAACATAACATCACATATTTCTAGTTTCTCATTACAACATGTCCAAAAAGGTGTAGGAAGAAGCCTAAGGTAGTTTAATTAACCCTCCCCCAAGCAATTTTTTACACATCTGTTCACTTCCTGTGCTCAGTCTGCTACACAAAAAATGTAATCTACTGATTGATCAAGTAATTCAGTAGTTAATCATTTCACTAACCGCTTCTCCTCCTCCTCCTCAGCCTGGATCCGAGGCCCATTTGGCTCTTGTGCGAGAAGCCGCCAATTTCAAACTGAAACACGGTCGGAAAAAGGAAGCAATTAGTGACCTGGAGCAACTGTGGAAGTGAGTGTGAGAAACAACAATTGTAGCTGATATTTATACTTTTACAGTTTGAATGCTGAAAGGTGGACAATCACCTGCTGAAAAATGTATTACTTTTTTTAAGGGGAACTGCACTTTTTTTTTTTTTTTTTGTCTATCGTTCACAATTAGTTTTTTTAATTTTTTATACATTCTAACTCAAACGCTAGCAAAAGTCAGTTAACAACAGAGCTAATGGGAGTCTATAAAGCGCTTTAAAAAAACATCCAAACACCTCCATCAATATATGTAATGTAGTGACAAGCACGTTTACATGTAATATTTACGTATTTTGCTCATTTTAAGCATATGGCACCGTATTAATTTCACAGACGTATTACAATGTTCGCTTTTATCTTCAACAACGAACGCTTCGCATCTATACAGCAGTATTGCTAAGTGCTAAACAAGAAATACAAACTTCCAACATAATACAATCATTTACTCTACCATGTCTGCTCTCACTGAGATGCCGACTGATGGCATGTTCTTATTTTACCGTTTGGATGAAGAATTAGTCATGATCCACACAAAGGGTTAAAAAATAATGTGCCGTAAATGAGCGTCTTGGTGTCTTTCTCGCCATCTCCAGGTATAAGTTGGATGTCAAAGTTGACCAACTTATCGGTTTATGTCCACAACATTTTACTATATAGGAGAGAGGCAAGTTTTATAATGTACAATTAACTTTCACCAGCTCAGAGGCGAAGGAGCAGCTCAGCGGCTCAATATGTCAATACAGCAGTATAAGCTAGTTAGCTCTCTGTGATCACAGCGTTGCTAAAAATAATTTTTCTGCGTTAGCGCTTATAATTACATCGCTAATACCTGCTTAATATTCTGGTCACAAAATGTAATTAGAGTATTGCTAGCGGTTTTTGGATGTTTTTTAGAGGGTTTTATTGGCGGAATAGTGTACTCATTATTTGCATTGTTAGCCACCTCGTACTGGCTGTATTTTACGACTTAGAATGCATAAATAAAGATATTTACTGTAAATTCCGGACGATAATATGGAACTCTTTTCCTACGCTTAGAACTCTTATACAACGGTGCGGCTAACGTATGGATTTTTTTTTTGCTGACAGCCATAAATTGAAAGGAAAAAAAACATGCTAAGTCCCTGAAATTGTGTTATTGTTTGTGCTATGGTGCCATTTTTTGGACACGTTTGCTCACTGCTGGTGCTGCAGTGTCCTTCTGTTTAGAGTTTTCAACCAGAAGTTCCGTCATCCATAGCGTTTCTACTCGTATGGACTCTTCATTTATCACTCCAAGCAACGTTTAAAGGTTTTGCAATATAACCAAAACAATTCTTACTCACTAAACCGTCCCATGTGTGATGTCCGTAGGAGTGTTTTTATGCATATTTGTACGTGCTATCGTAATGTAATGAAGCTAGCATCGTTAGCATTAGCTAATAAGCTAACACGTTTACAAGTGTCTTTGTTAGTATTAGTAACTTACAATAGCATTTGTTTTGTTTCAGTTTCATAAATTTACCAATATATCACAGTGGAGTCTGTTTAGCTGATTGGAGAGCTAGCTTCTGCAGTTAGTGGGTCCATGACCATGACTTCTGTTTTGTTTGATCAGCTGTTTTACTGCCGTGTTACAGACACCATTTGGAAACAATTAAGGTATGTAAATAAACATTGACAAAATATTTCTCTGTAAATAACTCATTTCACAACGTATACATCTGCTCCCCTCACCTCCCAGGGGGTGATCAAGGGTGATTGGTTAAATGCAGAGAATAATTTTGCCACACCTAGTGTGTGTGTGTGACAATCATTGGTACTTTAACTTAACTTAATATATGCAATACTATTTTTTTCTTCAAGAATTTAGTGGGTGCGGCTTATATACCGGTGCGCTCTATTGTCTGGAAAATACTGTATGTGTTCTTGTCTTACATAGGGATCGTGAATGATGGACAAAATTTAAATAAAAAATATTCCCCTTAGTTGATTAAAACTGTAAGACACCAATTTCACCACTAGGTGGATGTCTGGTTGTTATTGGACTAAAAAAACTTGTTGAAAAAGTGCACACATAATATTTAGAAACCTGTAAATTGGTAGAAATGACAAGGAGGAAATTTTTACTTTCTTTGTTGTGTTCGTGTCCATTTAACAGGCAAAACCCAAAAGACACTCACACTCTTGCGCAGCTCATCTCCGCCTACTCGCTGGTGGACACGGATAAAGCCAAATCGTATCCTCGCACCGGAATGTTGTCCTATTAAAACTTCCGACATGTACAAATTTGTTTGGTCAGCACATTTCTTGCAGCGTCCACCGAAATTTTTTCCTGAACGCGTCCCTTGCAGCCTGAGCAAGCACCTGCCGTCGGCGGACACCATGTCCTTCAAGGTGGACGTGGACGCGCTGGAGAACTCCCCTGGAGCCACGTATGTCAGGAAAAAGGCAGGGAAAGTGGTGGGGGAGGTCCTTCCTAAAGAAGAAGGGTAACGGCGCCTTCTCATCCTTTTAATTAACTAATTATGACCATTTTTATTGATGGATATGTTTGTCTTTTTCAGCCAAGGGGATATGAAGAAGAAGAGGAAGAAGAAGAAAGGTGTGTTTTTTTTTTTTTGGTTAACGCTTTGCTCGAGTCTCGTTGTTGGAACCCTCTTTCTCCTCCTCTCTCCAGGTAAATTACCAAAGAACTGCGACCCCAAAGCGACCCCTGACCCCGAGAGGTGGCTGCCCATGAGGGAGCGCACCTACTACCGTGGCAAGAAGAAGGGGAAGAAGAAGGAGCAAATCGGAAAAGGCACACAGGGGGCGATGACGGGCGCTTCAGCCGAGCTGTGAGTAAACTTCCTGTTGCTTAGTTCATCACTTTTTTGTTGTGAATTAAAGTACTTTTATTCACTTTCTCCCTCCTCTTATACTCCAGGGATGTTAGTAAGACCGCCAGCAGTCCCCCTACCTCCCCGAGACCGGGCTCTGCAGCCGGCCCGGGCCCCACCAACGTAGTCCCTCCACGACAGCAAAAACCGGCGTCCTCGGGGGCCACTCGCAAGAAGGCACCACAGAAGAAGAAAAAGGGTGGCAAAGGAGGTTGGTAACCCTGATAGGGAGTAAAGGAAGGACCATGCAATGCAAAGTTTTTTTGTTTTTCGGGTCCCACTTTTTTTCATTTCCAGTCCAAACCTTCAACTCTTTTGTCTTATTTTGATAGCACAGGGAGTGGCATCAAAGGACCCTCAAACGCATACTTTATTTTTGTTTAAGTTGTGACCTACAATACACGAAATACATTTTAATTAAAAAGTATGAAACTAAACATATTGTGCTGAGGATTCCAATTATAGTTCAGGCTTTAGTTATTTACCTGTCAACTCCCTTGTTATCCTCGAGAAAAACTCCTGTATTTTGCCTTTCTTTTCCAGCGTCCTTCTATTTAGTTTTTTTTATTTTGTTTTGTAAAGTTTGAAGATTTTTTTTCTGTCTGCCATCTAAATATGTAAGTTATAAAAAGACATCATAAATGTAAATATTAAATTATTTTAGCCGTGAACGTTCAATAACAAGCTTGCTTAAGTCAATCTAAGAATGTGTTAGACTACCTACAATCCTTATTAAGAATGTAAAATGCTTTGTTCCACCTGGTAAAGTGAAGCTAACTGCAAGCACTTCACTAAACACAGCATCTCAACGCCATCAGCGCTCCCCTTGAAGCATTCACACACTAACCAGTGTTTTGGAACATAGACTAAGTGATAGATGAAAGTTAAAAACATAATAAATCTGTGGCAGCATAGGAGAAAATTATGTGCAACTTTCACTTTTGCATATCATTGCACATAACCGTGGTATGTTCAAAGACCACTGATGCAAAGTTAAAGCAGAGTTTTTAAAGACAGGGAGGCTTAACCCCCAGAACAGTGGTTCTCAAACTTTTTTCACCAAATACCACCTATGAAAAAAACTTGGCTTTCTAAGTACCACCATAATGACCAACATGCAGAGGTTTTATTTAACAAGTATTGTTCATATTTTTGCCCACTGTAAGATTACAGTTTGACCAGTAACATTGTTAGAATATGGGAAAATAAAACACTATAATCAAGCGATTCTTTGGCATACCACTAGATGGAGCCAGGTTTGATGATTCTCAAACCTAGAAGATGCATTTAAAATTATAATGGATTATGATTGTATTATCTACTGACGATGATGCAATGTGTATAAACTAATCTCTATTTTACAATGACGTAAAGACACACTTGGCAGAATTATAATCATTAAGTGAATAATAATTATTTAAATTAATATTTTAGCTACTTTAAATTTAAATTGTTGGCATTTATTTAAAAAAAAAAAAAAAAAAAGTAATTTGGTGCTCCGCTCCTGGTCCCATGATTCAAATTAATGGACAGCCATAGAGCTGGAGGGACATGAAGACGACAGAAAGACTTTCATCCACACGAGTGGATGCATGCCAAGAGGCTGAAATTCAACGTCCTGCTTACCACATGAGATTTTTCTTAAAGACAAGTCTTTTTTGAGAAAGGACATACCTCAATATAAACTTATTTAAACACATTACTGTCGGAGCAACTAAGATATTCTATTGTGCACATTGAACCGACAAGATGTGCTCTCAGAACAGAGTGATCGTTCTATACTCAGAGGAATACAAGGCTGAGGTGTGTTCAAGGACCGCTTAACAGTAAGACGCCTTGACCGCCAGAGTTTTCGCCGCACTTTTCATTTACTTAGTACAAAGCAATATTTAAAACAATAACAATTTGTACATTAAAACAATCAAATACTAAGACTAAAGTGAAGCATAAGAAACACACAACATGCTTAATTATTTTTTTAAATAACTTGGTCAAAATATTTTAGTGTAGTATAAATACTTTTTGAGCACATTCAACAATACCGTGATGATAATAACCACGATCATTTTGGTCACGACAATCGTGATATGAAATTTTCATATTGTTACATGCCAAGTACAGACATATTAGAAATAGTGCAAACGAGTGTCAAATGTACATTTTAACCCAGCATGATAAATAAGATACTGACAAAAGAAGTGTGAAAAAGATCCATCCATCTTCTTCCGCTTATCCGAGGTTGGGTCACGGGGGCAGCAGCCTCAGCAGGGAAGTAGCCACTTGGTCCAGCTCCTCCCGGGGGATCCCGAGGCGTTCCCAGGCCAGCCGGGAGACAGTCTTCCCAACGTGTCCTGGGTCTTCCCCGTGGCCTCCTACCTGTTGGACGTGCCCGAAACACCTCCCAAGGGAGGCGTTCGGGTGGCATCCTGACCAGATACCCGAACCACCTCATCTGGCTCCTCTCTGAGCTGCCACCTTATCGTAGTAGAGGAGTTTGCGTGTCCCAATGATCCTAGGAGCTATGTTGTCTGGGGGCTTTATGCCCCCTGGTAGGGTCTCCCAAGACAAACAGGTCCTAGGTGAGGGGTCAGACAAAGAGCAGCTCGAAGACCTCCATGAAAAATAAAAAAACGAAGGACCCAGATTTCCCTCGCCCGGACGCGGGTCACCGGGCCCCCCTCTGGAGCCAGGCCCGAAGAGGTAACGTGGGTCCCCCCTCCAATGGGCTCACCACCCATAGCAGGGGTCATAGAGGTCGGGTGCAATGTGAGCTGGACTGAGCTTGGCGGTCCGATCCTCGGCTACATAAGCGAGTTTTTGGGACGTGTGAAAAAGATATCACATAAAAACAATAAAATGTAAATAATAATTCCGCCACTGACAAAAACTGTAAATATCTTGATTAGAGACTTGTGTTGGGGGGGGTCTATATTCCCATTTTTAAAAATGCAAATCCATCCATTTTCTACCGCTTGTCCCTCAAATGTCAGTTAGAATTTGTGAATTTGACTCGAGATGTCGGCCGATAAATGCTTTAAAATGTAATATCGGAAATTATCGGTATCGTTTTTTTTATTATCGGTATGTTTTTTTTAAATTTTTTTAATTAAATCAACATAAAAAACACAAGATACACTTACAATTAGTGCACCAACCCAAAAAACCTCCCTCCCCCATTTACACTCATTCACACAAAAGGGTTGTTTCTTTCTGTTATTAATATTCTGGTTCCTACATTATATGTCAATATATATCAATACAGTCTGCAAGGGATACAGTCCGTAAGCACACATGATTGTTTGTGCTGCTGGTCCACTAATAGTACTATCCTTTAACAGTTAATTTTACTCATTTTCATTAATTACTAGTTTCTATGTGACTGTTTCTATATTGTTTTACTTTCTTTTTTATTCAAGAAATTTTAGTTTATTTATTTATCTTATTTTATTGTATTATTATTTTTAAAAAAAGGACCTTATCTTCGGGGCTTCACGGTGGCAGAGGGGTTAGTGCATCTGCCTCACAATACGAAGGTCCTGAGTAGTCTTGGGTTCAATTCCGGGCTCGGGATCTTTCTGTGTGGAGTTTGCATGTCCTCCCCGTGACTGCGTGGGTTCCCTCCGGGTACTCCGGCTTCCTCCCACCTCCAAAGACATGCACCTGGGGATAAGTTGATTGGCAACACTAAATTGGCCCTAGTGTGTGGATGTGAGTGTGAATGTTGTCTGTCTATCTGTGTTGGCCCTGAGATGAGGTGGCGACTTGTCCAGGGTGTACCCCGCCTTCCGCCCGATTGTAGCTGAGATAGGCTCCAGCGCCCCCCGCGACCCCAAAGGGAATAAGCGGTAGAAAATGGATGGATGGGACCTTATCTTCACCATACCTGGTTGTCCAAATTAGGCATAATAATGTGTTAATTCCACGACTGTATATATCGGTATCGGTAATTAAAGAGTTGGACAATATCGGCAAAAAGCCATTATCGGACATCCCTAAATTTGACATTTATTTTATTTTGAAGGAAGCGTATTTGCGGAGTTATCGCTCAATTGGCTCGCCCTGAACACAAAAGCAATGATCTCGTTCCTGATTGGCTGCATTCATGACTTAATTGGCCCCGCCCACTCCTTTAAAAAAAACAAACACCTGAGACAGACGCTTGTTTTACATCCTATTTCGTCCACGATGCCTCCGGCGGTTCCCAAACCCGCGGACACCTTCTACGAGCCTCTGACGGCGGACGTGGAAGATCTCCTCGGCCGCTTCCAGCAGAAAGACTCCATCCGCTTCGATGTCTTCTCGGCCGTCTGGAGAGACATGCGCTTCTCCGACGTCTTCCGCGGCGTCCTCGGCGTGAGCGACACGCGGAAGTTCAGCAAGGCGGCCATGGCCACGGCTGTCAAGTACTTCCTGCCCCCCTACTGCCTCCACGTCCGGGTGGGGGGTCTCTACTTGATGTACGCCTTCTACCACACGCAGCTCGCCGTCCCGCCCGTGCCGATCCGCCTGGCCCTCGGGGATTGGGACCACATGCAGACCTTCCTGCAGAAGTTGGCGGTCTGCGGTCACCTGGACGTGGTCTACGTCTTCCGGTCCTTGGTCTCCTCCAAGGCCTTCCACTACACCGCCATGCCGATTTTGCTCACCTTCCAGAAGTCCAAGCGGCAGAGCAAGACGCTGTCCAGGGAGATGCTGGCGAGGACCACCGCGGTGATGGAGCTCCTCACCGAGGACTACCTGGCGGAGGTCACCAACGTCCAGACCGTGTACGAGAAGATGAAGCAGGAGGTGGCGGAGGTCCGCCTCCAGGCCGCCATGACTCACCCGCAGTTCGCCGCGCGCTTGAAGGGAAGTTTGACTGACTTCATCGCGTGGCAGCAGACGACTTTCCACCCGGGAAAAGACGAGAAGCCCGCCTGTGATGACGACGACAGCCGCAGCAGAGCCCGTTTAATGGCGGCCATCAAGAAGAAGAGCTACGGACGCAAAGAAGGTGGACCCAAGTCCGAGAGACTGTCCCAGGACGTAAACGCGGTGGACTCGTCCAGCTCAGAACCAGAGCAGGGGCAAGACGGCGCCGACCCTCACCGGGTCAAGCCTCTCTCGCTGCGGGCCAGGACGTGGATGAGTCTCGGGAAGAACACGGAGAAGTCCGAGCTGGCGCCGTGGCTGCTGAGCGCACCTGACCACGAGGGGGTGCCATTGAGACGGAAGTGGCATGGACGCTCCAAGCAATAACTGGTCACGTTTAAAAAAACATAGTTGTATTATTATTATTATTGTGCACTTTTTTTGTTTCATTCCTACTTTATTTAATTATTCAACAGAATTGATGTGCAGAATTGATGTGCACGTTCGTTTAGTTTCTCATATTGTTGCAAAATTATTTGTTAATTAATAAATGGAGTACCAACTAATTGAGCAATAATTTGTGATATTAAATGCCAATGCAACTGGATTAGTGTTGTCCCGATACCAATATTTTGGTACCGGTACCAAAATGTATTTCGATACTCTTTGGTACTTTTCTAAATAAAAGGAACCACACAAAAAAAAACCTCTTACGGTACATTAAACAAATGTTGTTTTTTGCAAGTGTGTCCTTAAATAACAGAGAACATACAAGACAACTTGTATTTTATTAGTAAGTAAGCAAACAAAGGCTCCTAATTAGTCTGCTGACATATGCAGTAACATATATTGTGTCATTTATCTACCTATTTTGTCAACATTAAGGACAAGTGGTAGAAAATGAATTATTAATCTACTTGTTCATTTACTGTTAATATCTGCTTACTTTCTCTTTTGACATGTTCTATCTACACTTCTGTTCAAATGTAATAATCACTTATTCTTCTGTTTTTTGATAGATATAGGAATCCATCTGATACCAAGTATTTACAGGATCATACATTGGTCATATTCAAAGTCCTCATGTGTCCAGGGACATATTTCCTGACTTTATAAACATAATATACATTTGGAAAAAAATGAAAGATGTGATGTTAAAAGAATGTCGATGTAATCATAGTAGTATCGACTAGATACGCCCCTGTACTGGTATCATTACAGTGGATGTCAGGTATAGTTCCACCAATGGCGTTTGTTTACATTGTGACGCCGGTGAGCTACGGTGTGTAGTGAAGCATATTTAGCTATTCCTCGTCTTGCAGGGATGATTCTTGTAAGAAACGTACTTTATTTGTCGCCATGGAGGCGAGGATTAGTGATTTAGAAGTAGCTAAAACACTGCAGAGCTAGCCATGTCTTAAAATTTCAGTGTTATAACTTCACCTTTATCGTTAGTTTTCAAGCCAAAATGCGTCCATTCTCCCTTTTCTGTCTACACACTGTGTCTGCTTGTAAGTACTCCGTGTGTGTGTGTGCGCGCTGCCGAACATGCTCATCTGCTCATAAACCAGCAGTGACACGACGTGGTGAGGGGGTAATATTGACTGGTACTTTTTAGTGGCGGTATAGTACCGAATATGATTCATTAGTATCGCGGTACTATACTAATACCAGTATACCGTACAACACTAAACTGGATATAATTAAAAGCACTCATAAACCTGCCGCCACAAATATAATTGAGAGCCCTGTTAACAGTAATTAACTGAATATTGTTTATCATTGTACTGTTAAAGTTTAAGTGTACATTGATCTGTGCCCAGTTTTTATGGTTGAATTAGCAGTAAACTGCTATAAAAGCACATGCTACATATTGTTAGACCAGGAATGGGCAAACTACGGCCTGTGGGACACATCTGGCCTGCTAGATATTAGAACTGAGCAAAAATCCATCCATCCATCTTCTTCCGCTTATCCGAGGCTGGGTCGCGGGGGCAGCAGCCTAAGCAGGGAAGCCCAGACTTCCCTCTCCCCAGCCACTTCGTCCATCTCCTCCCGGGAGATCCCGAGGCATTCCATTTCAACACACTAGCAAAAATGGGTGATCAACAACACTCCTCCCACTAAATGAGAATGAAAGTGTTAACCCGTTTATACAATTTGTATGTGTCTTTGGTTATGATATATTGTTGAAAATAGATGTGTTATGATTAAAATAGCCCATGTTTTGAGAAGCCTACTATTAGTTCCGACAGATACATGCTTTGAAATGCATCAGGTGAACACTAAATTGGCCCTAGTGTGTGAGTGTGAATGTTGTCTGTCTATCTGTGTTGGCCCTGTGATGAGGTGGCGACTTGTCCAGGGTGTACCCCGCCTTCCACCCGAGTGCAGCTGAGATAGGCTCCGGCACCCACCCGCGACCTCAAAAAGGACAGGCGGTAGAAAATGGATGGATGGATGGATGGAAATGCATCATGTGCTCTCCTGTCCCCTCTGTCAAATTTCAAAAGCCAATGTGGCCCCTGAGCCAAAAAGTTGGCCCACCCTTGTTAGACTGATACCTTGATGACAGTGTTAATCCAAATAGAGCATAATACAACTCTTATACTGTACATACTGTACATATGGACTGTTTTACAGATTTGGTGTGATTTTATCTTTCTGAAAATGGAACCACCTGCATGTTAATTCACATATTGTAAACAAAACGGTTGATTCTGTGTAAAAACTTATAAAACAATCTACATTTGCCAATTAAAACAATTTATCATTTGCCACTTAAAACGCAATTTACAATTGCCAATTAAAAACAAACATGGCTTCCCTTAAGATACATTATATTGGTCAATCCTTCCACCTAGCGGATAATACGACACACTGCATCAAAAAGAACTCCAAACCGGAAGTATGTTTGAGCACTTCCTCCTGCACTTTCCGTGTCTACTAATCCACTTGTTGATGGAGTGAATGAAGAAGGTGTTTAAAGTTAACTCCTTGTAATGGCGGAAATGTTTATTGAGAAGTTTTAAATCAGTTAGTAGCTTGTTTTGTTGAGTAAGCGCCATGTTAGGCTTGAGGGAAGCCGGCGTCCTCGGCCTCTCCGTGGCTGTGGCGGGGGGACTGGCCTATGTCGCCTGGAATTACGCATCCTTCTCCGGGGAGAAGAAGACCGACGAAAGTCACCCCGCGGAAGACGGCAATGCAGTGAGAGAAAAGAGGAGTGGAGATGCGGAAAAAACGGTTGTTGGCGCCGACGCGGAGCCTGTTGCCGCCGCCGAGAGAGCGCAGAAAGTATCCGAGGTAAGCGTCACCAACAGCGGACACTCATTCACGGAGACGTCGGTGATGTTTGTGCGGGGGGGGGGGGTCGCTAATATCGCATCGACTCTCAATATTTTATGTGGTGAAAAATAATACTAGTTGATGGGTTAAAAGACAGAAATACAAAGAGATGTTCACAAATATATATTTTTCAAATGTATTTTTGCCCTGTTTTTATTTTCAAAATATAATTACAAACCTAAAGGAAAAAACAAGCATTCCATTATATTGAGAAGTTAAATGTAGGTCTGGGCTGATATTCGATAAGTCAATTAACCGACGATAAATCAAAAATTAAAGTTAAGTTTTGCAGCGTCGATAAATCGCCATCTGCGTTCTTCAAGATCATTCACGTTTTTCGTCGCTTTTAGCGGCGACGCGCGTTTGTACCATCGCGGAACGAACAAAAGGCGAGAATGATCTTGTTCTCACTAAGTATCTTTGACTCTTTGTGCAGTGACGCCGGCCGGCTAGCATCACACAGTGCAACTAGTTAGCATGTATAGTTAATTTGACATTACAACCCCCTGGCGCTGTTTTGTACTGTTTCTGTACTTTGAGTATTATTTCTCAACTGTTTGTAAATGTTGACATTTATTAAAAAAAATTAAAAACTAGTCAGAGGGGAGGGGAGGGAACAGGTGGTAAGCTGTGGAGTCCCCCAAGGCAGTATATTAGGGCCTTTACTGTTCCTAATATACATAAACGACTTGTCATCAGCATGCGACTGTGAATTGTTCTTGTTTGCGGATGACTCGGCCCTGCTGGTATCAGACAAGGACAAGTCACAGGTGGAGAAAATCCTCAGTGCTGAACTCTGTAGTCCTTGCACCTGGCTCGCTGACAACAAGCTATCCATACACTTGGGTGAAACAGAATCCATCCTGTTTGGGTCCCACATCAACCTTAAGAAAGTCAATAACTTCACTATAAAAGTGGGTGACATTGTTATCACCAGGAAGGATGAGGTCACCTACCTAGGTTCCATTCTAGAGGCTAATCTTTCCTGTGATAAAATGGCAACCAAGGTAATCAAAAAGGTCAACCAACGAACGAGATTTCTCTATAGAATCTCCTCTCTGGTCAACAAAAGCACCATGAAGATTCTGGCGGGAACTCTCGTTCAACCCTATTTCGATTACGCATGCACCTCCTGGTACCCTAGCACCTCCAAAACCCTCAAATTTAAACTCCAAACATCCCAGAACAAGCTAGTCAGATTACTTCTAGACCTCCATCCCCGATCACACCTCACTCCTACCCACTTCTCCAAAGTGGGCTGGCTCAGGGTGGAGGACAGAGTAAAACAACTTGCACTGAGCCTGGTCTATAAAATCCGCTACACCTCCCTGATACCGAAGTACATGTCAAACTACTTCCTTAACGTAAATGACCGCCATAACCACAAACCAGGGAGAGCTCCACTAACCACGGTAGATATATATATAGATAATAGATGTATATATATATATATATATATAAGAATATAGATATATATGTATATAGATATATATAGATAGATATGAATAGATATAGATATGTATCTATGTATATATATATATATATATATATGTGTATATATATATATATATATATATATATGTGTATATATGTATATATATATATATATATATATATATATGTATATGTATATATATATATATATATATATATATATGTATATGTGTATATATATATATATGTATATATGTATATATATATATATATATATATGTATATATATATATATATATATATATGTATATATACATATATATATATATATATGTATATATATATATATATATATATGTATATATATATATATATATATATATATATATGTATATATATATATATATATATATATATATATATATGTATAAAGACCAAGGATAGCTGAATGGTTGAAGCTGCTATCTCCCAATCAAAGGGTTCTGGGTTCAAATCCCAGTCAGACCACTCTGAAACTAGTAAAAATCTAGTCAGAGGAAAAAATCTTTTGTATGATAGTTTAAAGGTTCTCAATTAAATATGTGATTGGGGCCCGAATTCTTGGATCAATTAGACCAAGGATAGCTGAATGGTTAAACAGCTAGCTCCCAATCAAAGAGTTCTGGGTTCAATCCCGGTCAGGTCACTCTACAATTACTGAATATCCACTCAGAGCAATTAATCTTTTAAATGAAAGTTTACTGAGACCGTTCTCAATTATATATGTCATTGGGGCCCGGAATATGGTCACGATAAGACCACGGATAGCTGAATGGTAAAACAGCTAGCTCCCAATCAAAGGGTTCATGGGTTCAATCCCAGTCTAGGTCTGATCGGCTTGCCAGGCACAAGTGAGCAAGGGTGGGGAAGGACATTATGTGGGGGTGTATCACCTCCCCCACACAGAGTAAAGTTAAGTGGTAGCTGGTAAATTAACTTATAGTTAAAAAGGTAAGTATGGGTAATAATAATAACAAATAGTCTATAGTCCAAAAGTCAAGGGTAACCTCGGGCGTTAGCTCCTCCTGCTTGCTTGAGGCTAAAGTTGGTAAGTGTACCATCAGTAATTCCTAGGCTGGGATGGGCGGGAATGGGAAGATAGATAATTAATCATTGTGAGTGTTGACCAATCAGCTCTCCTGGTCTGACTAATGTGCAATTGAGATAAGAAGAAGAAAAAAAACTGGAACAATTGGATAATAAAAAAAATAAGATTAATAAAAACATGTCTAATTGCAATTTAGATAATTAAGTTGAATTGATTGAGATGATTGAGTTAATTAATTGAGATAATTAATTAACTCAATTAAAATTATCTAGTGTTTTTTTATCTAATAAAAAAAATAAGATTAATAAAAACATGTCTAATTGTAATTGAGTTAATTAACTCAATTATAATGAATTAACTCAGTTATCTCTATCAATTAACTCAATTGCAATTAGACATGTTTTTATTAATCTTATTTTTTTATTATCCAATTATTTCTATTTTTTTATTGTATCAATTGCAGTTTTCTTTTTCTTCTTATCTCAAATTGCAATTAGTCAGACCAGGAGAGCTGATTGGTCAACACTCACAATGATTAATTATCTATTTTCCTATTCCCGCCCATCCCAGCCTAGGAATTACTGATGGTACACTTACCAACTTTAGCCTCAGCAAGCAGGAGGAGCTAACCCCCGAGGTTACCCTTGACTTTTGGACTATAGACTATTTGTTATTATTATTACCCAGAATTACCTTTTTAACTATAAGTTAATTAACCAGCTACCACTTAACTTTACTCTGTGTGGGGGAGGTGATACACCCCCACATTGTCTTGCGTCCCCACTCCTGCATACTTGTGCTTGGCAAGCCGATCAGACCTAGACTGGGATTGAACCCATGAACCCTTTGATTGGGAGCTAGCTGTTTTACCATTCAGCTATCCGTGGTCTTACCGTGGCCATATTTCGGGCTCCAATGACATATATATTTGAGAACTGTCTCAGTAAACTTTCATTTAAAAGATTAATTGCTCTGAGTGGATATTTAGAAGTTGTAGAGTGACCTGACTGGGATTGAACCCAGAACCCTTTGATTGGAAGGTAGCTGCTTTAACCATTCAGCTATCCTTGGTGTTCTTGAAAGGAGATTTCCGTCCCCAATGACATATATAATTGAGAACCTTTAAACTATCATACAAAAGACTTATTCCTTCGACTAGATCTTTACTAGTTTCAGAGTGATCTGACTGGGATTTGAACCCAGTCCCCTTTGATTGGGAGCTAGCTGTTTTAACCATTCAGCTATCCTTGGTAATCTTGAATGGGGATTTCCGTCCCCAATGACATATGTAATTGAGAACCTGCCTCAGTAAACTATGATATAAAAGAGTAATTTCTCTGACTGGATCTTTCCTAGTTACCAAACGATCAGACTGGGATTTGAACCCAGTCCCATTTGATTGAGCGCTAGCTGCTTTGACCACTAAGCTATTCTTGGTCTTCTTGAAGCTAGATTTCAGGCCCCAATTACATGTTTAATTGAGAACCTGTCTCTCTAAATCACAATGATAGTGAAACAAGACACTAACTCCCGACTGGGATTTGAACCCAGTACCCCTTGCTTGGTGGCCAACAGTGTTAACCACTCAGCTATCCCAGGTCTTGCAGAATTAGATTCCAGGCCCTAATGACAAATATAATCGAGGACCCGTCTTAGTAAACTATGATGGAGGTGAACCAAAACTTTGGAGCTTTGTTAAGTTACTGATCAAGCAAATAGTCAACCATGACATTGCTGGTTTTACTGCTGTTGGGCAGCACACACACACAGAGTACTTACAAGCAGACACAGTGTGTAGACAGAAAAGGGAGAATGGATGCATTTTGGTGTAAAAAGTAAAGATAAAGGTGAAGTTATAACACTGAAACACCCTCAGGAAGAGCTGCTTTAAGACATGGCTAGCTAGCTTGCAGCTAACATCCATCCACAGTGTTTTAGATATTGGACGGGAGCACTGTACTGTGGAAAAATGCAGATCAAAGATCCTTTCTGTGACAGGAGCACTCTGCTGTATCAAAATACATGTTACAAAACACAAATCAAAGATCTTGCTTGACGGGAGCACTAAAAAACTGTGGGAAAATGCAGTTCTACTAAACTATGGAAATGTATAATATAATTCATATAGCAATACGGTCTCACTGCACAGCAGGCCAGCAGTTAGCCGAGTCATTGCGCAATCCATGGTGAGGCACAACTGAGTGACGTGCCTCAACTGGCTGCTGATCACCGCACCGTCTCTTCTCAGTATTTGAACGGCAAATGTGAAAATTTAGAGATTTTGAATAAAAATAATCTAAACTAGTTAAGTTAAATGGAAAATAACTTTATAGTATAATCACTGAATACATATAACAATTTAATTTATTTTTTTTTTTAAATTTTTTTTTCTTTCCATGATGGCAGGTGACCTCCAGTGACCACACGTCACTGATATATATATATATATATATATATATATATATATATATATATATACATACATGCATACATACATGTACGTATGTACGTGTATATGTATATATATATATATATATATATATATATATATATATACACACGTATGTACGTATATAGAATTACGTCAAACAGGGCTAAATAAAACTAGAAAATTCCCGCAGAAATTTTGTCGCAGGCTGAAGCAAATCTCTGTTGACAGAAATGTTGAAACTTAATATTTTTTCAACACATTTTTCCAACATCGGAAACCATTAGTAAATCAGAGGCTACTCAAAAGGTCAGGTAACTCCTGGATATTAGGTATAGGTGTGTGTGTCCAAGTTAAAGGAAATGACAGGCTGTCTTCTTTTAATATATTTATTACAATCTTTGGCAAGCTAGGTAATGTTTGCTGTGGTCTGGAACAACATGGCGCACATACAACTATCAGAAATGCAGCCAATATTACATACAGATAATGTGTCATGAGACATGCAAAAGTAAATTATATACAAAGAGGATAACAGCAAATTATATTAAATGAGCTCAAATATACCTACAAATGAGGCATAATGATGCAATATGTACATACAGCTAGCCTAAATAGCATGTTTGCATTAATTAGCTTGCAGTCATGCACTGACCAAATATGTCTGATTAGCACTCCAACAAGTCAATAACCAGCAAAGCGCACCTTTGTGCATTCACGCACAGTATAAAAAGTTTGGTGGACAAAATGAGAAGTGGAAGATTTTACATGTAAACAAACTGTTGCGTCACAGTCCACACTATGGTGAGTTCAAGAACCGCCAAAATTAGTAGGACAAAACGATGTCCACCAAATAGTGTCATCGGTGAAGCATACACACAAACATTAAACAGTGGGTTTTCTAACAATTGGGAAGGTTTGTGTCATGTTTGTCCTTAAACAAAAAAACCTACTAAAACAAAATGAATATTTCTCTCCATCTTTTTCCATTTTCAATCCTTTTTTTTAAAAATGCTCCAGGTTCCACTAGGGCGGCACTAAAGAGCCGCATGCGGTTCGAGAGCCGCGGGTTGGTTAAACTAGCTGTTTAACCATTCAGCTATCCTTGCTGTTATTGGTCCCAGTGTATGTAAAAGGTGCTGGGATTCTTGTAGTGGTTTCTGTTCTGTAATGGGATTTGAAGCATTTCACTGAACCAAATGACAACATGGAAGTTCCTAATGATTTGTAACCTAAGTCTATATCAGGGTACACAATTAAAAACTGCATCCGTGTCTTTGTGCAGGAGCCCAGGCCAGTCAAGTCAGAGGGCACCCAGGTCCTGGTCCTGGGTCTCGATGGAGCGGGCAAGTCCAGCCTGCTGTACTGCTTGGCCATCGGCAGCCTGGATGTGGACTTGGAGCCCACACAGGGCTTCAACGCTGTGTGCATCAACAGGGAAGACCTGCAGGTGGACTTCCTGGAGAGTAAGTCCACTGAGAACTCCTGAGTCGTCAGCATCCAGCATGTCGGCTCAGGTCTGTGTTTGGGGGGGTGAATATTTAACGCTAATCGCTAGCTCGCAACTGATGCGCCAATTGCTAGCTGTCAACTAAGATGCTATTCGCTAGCTGGAAAGTAGCGCGTTAATTCGTAGCTGATAACTCGTGTACCAATTGCTTGCTGACAAGTAAGGCGGTAATCGCTAGCTAACAACTAGAATGCTAGTCGTTAGCTTGCAACTGACGCACTAATCGCTGGCTGGAAACTGGAGGGCTAATCACTAGCTGGCAACTAGCACGCTGATCAGTAGCTGGCAACTTGATTGATAGTCGCTAGCTCACAACTGATGTGCCAATTGCTAGCTGACAACTAGGTTGCTAATCGTTATCTTGCAACTAGATCATTAATTGAGAGCTGGCATCAATCGCTAGCTGACAATTAGGATGCCAATCGTGAATCGCTAGCTGGCAACTAGAGCAGCACTAATGCTAATCAATTAATGGGCTAATCGCTAGCTGACAACTAGCACATTGATTGCTAGGTGGCAACTACTATGCTAGTTGCTACCTTGCAACGACTGGACCAGTCGCTAGCTTACAACTAGAGTAATCATCGCTAGCTAACAACTGGAGTACTAATCGCTAGATGGCAACTAAGGGGGTAACCGCTAATGTCGTAATCACTAGCTGGCAACCAGAACGCCGATTGCTAGCTGGCAACTACCCTGCTAATCGCTAGCTAGAAACTAACGTACCAATAGCTAGCTGACAATAAGGATGCCAATCGCTATCTGGCAACTGGAAAGCTAATTGCCAGCTGAAAACTAGCACGCCAATTGCTAGCTGACAACAAGAGCATTAATTGCAAGCTAACAACTATCATTAGCTGGAAACTGGAGCGCTGACAACTAGGGTGCTATTAGCTAGCGCATTAATCGCTAGCTATCTTAATGCTAACATAAATGTAATATATAATGAATCATTCCTGTTACTCAGTGCTGTGTATTTAAAAATATTTACATTTGGTAAAAATTGTGGGATAACAAAAAAACAACTAAAAATGTCACAGCCATGCAGTACCACTGAGCCCCCCTGGGGGGCGCATTTAGTTATATGGGTTACCCGCATTTAGTTATATGGGTTACCCACATATGCGGTCCTCTCCAAGGTTTCTCATAGTCATTCACATCGACGTCCCACTGGGGTGAGTTTTTCCTTGCCCTTATGTGGGCTTTGTACCGAGGATGTCGTTGTGGCTTGTGCAGCCCTTTGAGACACTTGTGATTTAGGGCTATATAAATAAACATTGATTGATTGATTGATTGATAGTCAGTCTTCTTTTCTTTTGTCTGTCAGTTGGCGGGGGGGCGGAGCTAAGACCTCACTGGCACAGGTACATGTCCAAGGCTCTGCTGCTGGTTTTTGTGGTGGACTCGTCCGCCCCGCACCTCTTCGCCGTCGCCAAGACGCTGCTCCATGACCTCCTGACCCCTGACCCCAGCCTGCCGCTGATGGTGCTGGCCAACAAGCAGGTGAGATTGACAGGTGGCACTCCAACCCCCGACTGTAAAGAAGCTTGAAGAAAGCCACTTCCTGGAAAAGAGCCCCAGTAAAGTTTGTCTTACCTTCCAGGACCTTCCGGGCGCTTGCGGCATCACCGACCTTCACGACGCCTTGGAGCTTTCCCACGTGGGAGACCGCAAGATGTTCCTCATTGGCACGTGCGTGAAGAAAGGGGAGGCGGAGCTTAGCTCCGGCGTCCGGGACGCTCGAGAGCTCATCATCCAGTTGGTCGGCTGCAAGTAAAAGTCACAAATTCTTTTTAGTTTTATTTTCTCAACAAAGCTGGAGTTTGTTATCCATCCAAATCTTCATTGGACCTTTTCACAACTTTGACAAATACATGAATGATGTCATATTAATATAAGCTTTTATTTTTCTACCAAAACCTTTCAACACAAGTCAATATTTTTTACTTTCCTAAAAGTCTTTAAACTACATGACTTCATTCTGACATGTCTACTATTGTTCTCTACTACTAATACTCATTCCAACCGCTAGGAGTCGCCAAAGTGCAAGGCAACACGCAGGGAAGAAAGCACACAAAACTTATGGAATGTATTTTTACACCACTTTTCAATATTTCTTGACAAATAAAGGGCGATATATTTTTAGTCTTGTCACATGTTTACTTAGAAATATTCAAATAGTTCTCCCCATGTATACTTTCTTTGTACTTTGTGTGGAGTGTGTACTATTACTGCAAATGTTAACACTTGTTGAATAAAAATGTTAACAAAATCATTTTGGTGGCTGATTATTTTTGATTATAGTAATTAATTTGGCAATTATTTTTTTCAGGTTCTAGTGCGAAAGTCATGTGACCAGATGTGTTGAAACTATCCTGGATGTGGTTGCTAAGGACTCACTTCACAATAGCAACCACAGGAATTCTGCTGGATTTCCTGTAGTGACTCTCAAACAGTGGCTCTATCTAGTGGTACACTAAATAATTACTTGATTAAAGTACAGTGTTTTCTTTTCTTTTCTTCACACACAGTGTTACTGTTCAAAACTATCTATATTTATCTATATACAGTGTTTCCCACACATTCATTTATTTGTGGCGGCCCGCCACGAAAGGATTTTTCGGCTTTTGACTCGCTCCACCGCTCATAAAAGCAATGGGACTCTGTCTGTGAATGTACCTTGTAGTTACAACTCCGGTGCAGTAGGTGGCGGTAGCCTACTATGCATTGTAACTCCGCCAATAGCACTTAATTCACCTGGTGGGCCAGAAGAAGAAGAAGACGAAGACAGACGGACGGGATCAAAATACGAGGGTAATATAGCTTATAGGTAGATAGGTTATAGCTGCATCGCTCGCGGCTCGTCATATATTTAACGTTAATCCGCAATTTCACCGAGCGTTTCACTGACGGTGAGCAGCCTGACGTGCTTCATTAACACCGCCGCTGTTTGACTCGGGTCTGGGGCAGACGCACATAATAACAATCACCTGTTTTCATACCGACGAGCTAACGTGTCCAGGTTGTAACCCTGTTGTTGATGTGTGTATGTCAGTGTGCACCCTTTGCAGGTGGTGAAAAGTTCCCACGCAGGCCTATAAGGGGCAGGAGCGTGCTGGGCGCGTGATTGTCAGTCGGGCACCAGCATTCCGTCTTTGACCTCACCTGTCTGTAGACCTCGGCTCATTCATTTTGTTTCCCGAGTATTCTGTTCCTTGATTTTTGTAAATAAAACAATCTTCAATTGCGCTGCTGGATCAGTTTGATTTAGTGGATGGATAGCGGGAAAAGGAAGAATTCGTGACAAGGAAGGCTGTGTATATGGTGTGAGTCAGACAAGATGCCCGCGCCACAAGTGGAACAAACATTTGAAACAAAGGGGTTATAGGAACAATCACTTTCAGTGTTTTATGCCACTTCAAGTTGTCAAAGACGCGCTGTGGAAGTACAGCCGACAGGATTGCGCACCAAACAGGAAGCAAGGCCAAAGCGCATGCATGGTGCATGAGAACAAAGGACTTCTTTCATTAAGGTTTGTGATAAACCATCAAATTCATTCGTTAAAAGGACTCTATAGTAATATAAAATGAGTTTTTCTGGACATTATCATGCAAGAAAATTTTATTTTTGGGACTGCGATCACCGCGTAATGATTTTTAAAGGTTGCATTACAAACATTTGGTGACGGGCTTGCGCGCGCGCGCGCGCCCGACGGCCGATGAACAGACATTTAATTCCCAAAAAGGATAAAGACTGTTATTGAAACCTTTTATATTCGCTTGGAAGTGTAAACGTTTTTTGATGCACCAAGTGAAGGATTTTTGTTGATTAAAAGAGGAAAATGTCAGCTAATAATTCAGCCGAAGGAGAGGAAATGACGACAATTGCGCAGGAGGCTTCTCGTGTGCGCGCCGCCAGAATAGGCAAAATGTCACACATAACAAGGTGAATGAACATTGTGCGCAATTTGATGGTGGATGCAGAGGCTTTAAAAGAAGTGAAAATAAATATGAGCAAGTTTAATGAATTCCTAATGGAGTTTAAATCTCTGCACAGATCATATTCTGAAGGTTTAGAGCCAGACGAGCGAAGGGATGATGACCAAACATGGTATCGGCCTAAAATTGCTCTTATAGATGCCTTTGAAGCTGAGGTGTCCCGATGGATATCAGATCTTGAAAACCCCTCAACCCACACCTGTGCTCCTCCACCTGAGGACATTGCTATATTTAAAGACAGTGATTTATTAACTGGTCACTTTAAGGACAATTTAGAAGAAGCGGACAGCCTATATAGGCATGAACTAACTGGTCACCCAGGCATAGTGTCAAGCAGGGAGGCATCAGTCAAGTCCTCCAGTTCAGGACGGTCGTCCAATAATTCCTCTTCATCATCGCGGATTAGAGCGGAGGTGGAGAAGGCTGCTTTGACAGCCAGGGCAGCAAGGTTGCAGGAAAAGCATAATATCTTGGAGCAGGAGTTAATGTGCAGGGAAAAAGAGTTAATGTGCAGGAAAAAAAGAGAGGCTTTGGAGTTGAAAACAGAAATAGAGGCGACTAATGCTAAAATTAACTACTTGAGGGAAGTAGAAGGTTTAGTGGTGCATGGTGCAGATCAGAGAGCAGTGGTTACAGGGGTAGCATTTGATCCATCAGGGTGTGGTTCACCTGTGGGAGGCCCGGTGGTTAGGCCCAAGGAAGGAGTTCAGATGCAGTTCCCCACTACTCTGTTTGATGCATCTATACCCCAAGTTCCACCTGCCAGCTTCCAACCTCAACAGGCCCCAATTCAGCATGCCAGCCTCCAACTCCAACCCCAACCTCAGCAGGCCCCCAACTCAACTGCAGCAGGTCCCAGTTCTACCTCTGCAGGCCCCAGGTCAGCCTGCCGGTCTCTATCCCCAGCAGGCCCCCGTTCACCAAGCTTTGCCTGCCAGTTTCCAGTTCCAACCTCAACAAGCCATCCCCAGCTCAACACAGAACAATCAGCTAATCAAAATTCTGGGAGCCCAAAATGAACTGACTAAGATTCTTGTGAAACAGCAGCTTCTGTCCACTCTCCCACAAGGAAGTGTTCCCCTCTTTGATGGGCAAACCTTGGAGTACAAGTCATTCATCCATTCCTTTGAACACATGGTCGAAAGTAAAACTGACAATGACAGGGACAGGTTGCAGTTTCTCATCCAGTACACAAAAGGCCATGCTCAAAAGTTGTGAATATATGTCACCAGATAGAGGCTACCAGAAAGCCAAAAGGTTGTTAAAAGAGAACTTTGGTCATGACTTTAAAATTGCCTGTGCTTACCTAGATAAGATCCAGACCTGGCCTCAAATTAGGGCAGAGGATTCCAAATCCTTGCAGGAGTACGTCATGTTCCTCAGGAGCTGCTGTAATGCCATGGAGGAGACGGAGTACATGGACGAACTGGACACAGTGGCCAATATGAGAAACATTGCGTTTAAGTTGCCCTTCAAGCTGAAGGAGAAATGGCGCAACAAAGCATATGAGCAGCAGGAAGAGCACAACTGCAGGGTGAGGGTTTTAGACCTGGTTAGCTTTATAGAAAAGCAAGCTCGTGTGGCAGCCCATCCAGTCTTTGGAGAGCTAAGGGTACAGGAGCAGTCAGCCAGCATAGGAAAGGCTAACACTAGACCCTCTGTAAAGCCACAAAACTCAAAAGCCAGCTGGTAGTAGTTTTGCCACAAGTATTACTATTAGCCCAATGGAGTCCAAGCCAGAGTCTGAGTCAGAGCCTATTTGTCCACTTTGTAAAAACAAACACCCACTAGAGTTGTGTAGACTGTTCATTAAGAAGAAGCACAGAGACAAGCTTAGTTTCCTAAAGAGTCAGGGCATATGCTTTGCCTGTCTTTCAATAGGGCACATGAGTTCTGTTTGTCCAAGTCGTCGCACATGTAGGCTGTGTAAAAAATGTCACCCAAGTGTCATACATTATGACAGGAAAGACAAGGTATCGAAAGAGGTAGAAAAGCCCTCTAGAAATTTAAGCAGTGCAGGAGCAGAGCTATGTAGCTTCTGTTCTGAACAGCTTATGTCCCAGTTGAACATAAAGGGAGTAAAGACCCATATCCTACTAAGGACCATGAATCAGGAAAAGTTTGTCCCAACTTACATGGTAGCTGGGTTAGAAGTGTCTGCACTGGACAACAATCATTTCCTAGCTCTTCCTGTTGTCTTCACACAGAAAGAAATGCCAGTCACGACAAGCAGCATCCCCAAATGTGCATTTTCTTCCATTTTCAGGTTATGTCAGGACTCCTGATGACGTTTTGAGACATCTCCTAAAACTACAGCACCAGAATTGTGCTGCTGAAGAAAGTCAGTTTTTTTACAACATTTTAGCAAAAAAATGTTTCCGTTAAATATGCATTTTCTTCCATTTTCAGGTTGTGTATGTACTCCTGATGACGTTTTTAGACATTTTATACAACTAGAGCACCAGAATTGTGCTGCTAATGCAGGTCCGTTTTTTTTAATTTTTAGTAAGGGTCCCCCCTTACGACATTTTAGCAAAAAGATTTTTCCGTAAAATTTGCATTTTTTTTTCCATTTTCAGGTTATGTCGTGACTCCTGATGACGTTTTGAGACATCTTCTACAACTATAGCACCAGAATTGTGCTGCTGAAGCAAGTCCGTTTTTTAAAATTTTTTGTAAGGGTCCCCCCTTACGATATCTTAGCAAAAAGATTTTTCCGTAAAATATGCATTTTCTACCATTTTCAGGTTGTGTCAGGACTCCTGATGACGTTTTGAGACATTTTATACAACTACAGCACCAGAAATGTGCTGCTGAAGCAAGTCCGTTTTTTTTAATTTTTAGTAAGGGTCCCCCCTTACGACATTTTAGCAAAAAGATTTTTCCGTAAAATTTGCATTTTCTTCCATTTTCAGGTTATGTCGTGACTCCTGATGACTTTTGGAGACATCTTCTACAACTATAGCACCAGAATTGTGCTGCTGAAGCAAGTCCGTTTTTTAAAATTTTTTGTAAGGGTCCCCCCTTACGATATCTTAGCAAAAAGATTTTTCCGTAAAATATGCATTTTCTACCATTTTCAGGTTGTGTCAGGACTCCTGATGACGTTTTGAGACATTTTATACAACTACAGCAGCAGAATTGTGCTGCTAATTCAGGTCTGTTTTTTTGAATTTTTTGTAAGGGTCCCCCTTACGACATTTTAGCAATTTTTTTTCCCTTTAAAATATGCATTTTCTTCCATTTTCAGGTTGTGTTGGGACTCCTGATGACGTTTTGAGACATTTTATACAATTACAGCACCAGAAATGTGCTGCTGAAGCAAGTCCATTTTTTTGAATTTTTCATAAGGGTCTCCTCTTACGACATTTTAGCAAAATGTTTTTTCTGTAAAACATTTTTTTCTTCCATTTTCAGGTTGTGTCGGGACTCCTGATGACGTTTTGAGACATTTTATACAACTACAGCACCAGAAATGTGCTGCTGAAGCAAGTCCATTTTTTTGAATTTTTCGTAAGGGTCCCCCCTTACGACATTTTAGCAAAAATGTTTTTCAGTAAAACCTTATATTCTTACATTTTCAGGTTGTGTCGGGACTCCTGATGACGTTTTGAGACATTTTATACAACTACAGCACCAGAAATGTCCTGCTGAAGCAAGTCTGTTTTTTTTTGTTTTTTTCGTAAGGGACATTTTAGCAAATGTTTTTTTTCCATAAAACCTTTTTTTTCTTTCATTTTCAGGTTGTGTCAGGACTCCTGATGACGTTTTGAGACATTTTATACAACTACAGCACCAGAAAAGTGCTGCTGAAGCTAGTCCGTTTTTTAAAATTTTTCGTAATTGTCCCCCCTTACGAAATTTTAGCAAAATGTTTTTTCCATAAAACCTTTTTTTTCTTCCATTTTCAGGTTGTGTCGGGACTCCTGATGACGTTTTGAGACATTTTATACAACTACAGCACCAGAAATGTGCTGCTGAAGAAAGTCAGTTTTTTTTAAAATTTTTCGTAAGGGACATTTTAGCAAATGTTTTTTTTCCATAAAACATTTTTTTTCTTTCATTTTCAGGTTGTGTCAGGACTCCTGATGACGTTTTGAGACATTTTATACAACTACAGAACCAGAAATGTGCTGCTGAAGAAAGTCAGTTTTTTTTTTTTTTTTTCGTAAGGGACATTTTAGCAAATGTTTTTTTCCATAAAACATTTTTTTTCTTTCATTTTCAGGTTGTGTCGGGACTCCTGATGACGTTTTGAGACATTTTATACAACTACAGCACCAGAAATGTGCTGCTGAAGCAAGTCTGTTTTTTTAAATTTTTCTTAAGGGTCCTCCCTTACGACATTATAGCAAATTGTTTTTCGGTAAATCAAGCATTTTCTTCCATTTTTAGGTTGTGTCGGGACTCCTGATGACGTTTTGAGACATTTTATACAATTACAGCACCAGAAATGTGCTGCTGAAGCAAGTCCATTTTTTTGAATTTTTCGTAAGGGTCCCCCCTTACGACATTTTAGCAAAATGTTTTTTCCGTAAAACCTTTTTTTTCTTCCATTTTCAGGTTGTGTCGGGACTCCTGATGACGTTTTGAGACATTTTATACAACTACATTACCAGAAATGTGCTGCTGAAGCAAGTCCATTTTTTTGAATTTTTCGTAAGGGTCCCCCCTTACGACATTTTAGCAAAAATGTTTTTCAGTAAAACCTTATATTTCTTCCATTTTCAGGTTGTGTCGGGACTCCTGATGACGTTTTGAGACATTTTATACAACTACAGCACCAGAAATGTGCTGCTGAAGAAAGTCAGTTTTTTTTAAAATTTTTCGTAAGGGACATTTTAGCAAATGTTTTTTTCCATAAAACATTTTTTTTCTTTCATTTTCAGGTTGTGTCGGGACTCCTGATGACGTTTTGAGACATTTTATACAACTACAGCACCAGAAATGTGCTGCTGAAGCAAGTCTGTTTTTTTTTATTTTTCTTAAGGGTCCTCCCTTACGACATTATAGCAAATTGTTTTTCGGTAAATCAAGCATTTTCTTCCATTTTTAGGTTGTGTCGGGACTCCTGATGACGTTTTGAGACATTTTATACAATTACAGAACCAGAAATGTGCTGCTGAAGCAAGTCCATTTTTTTGAATTTTTCGTAAGGGTCCCCCCTTACGACATTTTAGCAAAAATGTTTTTCAGTAAAACCTTATATTTCTTACATTTTCAGGTTTTGTCGGGACTCCTGATGACGTTTTGAGACATTTTATACAACTACAGCACCAGAAATGTGCTGCTGAAGAAAGTCTGTTTTTTTTTTTTTTTTTCGTAAGGGACATTTTAGCAAATGTTTTTTTCCATAAAACCTTTTTTTTCTTTCATTTTCAGGTTGTGTCGGGACTCCTGATGACGTTTTGAGACATTTTATACAACTACAGCACCAGAAATGTGCTGCTGAAGCAAGTCCATTTTTTTGAAATTTTCGTAAGGGTCCCCCCTTTCGACATTTTAGCAAAAAATGTTTTCCGTAAAACCTTTTTTTTTTTCCCATTTTCAGGTTGTGTCGGGACTCTTGATGACGTTTTGAGACATTTTATACAACTACAGCACCAGAAATGTGCTGCTGAAGCAAGTCCGTTTTTTTAAATTTTTCTTAAGGGTCCCCCCTTACGACATTTTAGCAAAATTTTTTCCCGTAAAATATGCATTTTCTTCCATTTTTAGGTTGTGTCGGGACTCCTGATGACGTTTTGAGACATTTTATACAACTACATTACCAGAAATGTGCTGCTGAAGCAAGTCCATTTTTTTGAATTTTTCGTAAGGGACCCCCCTTACGACATTTTAGCAAAAAAAAAATTCTGTAAAATATGCATTTTATTAAATTTTTAGGTTGTCGGGACTCCTGATGACGTTTTGAGACATTTTATAGAACTATAGCACCAGAAATGTGCTGCTGAAGCTAGTCCGTTTTTTAAAATTTTTTGTAAGGGTCCCCCATTACGACATTTAAGAAAAAAAATATTTCTGTACATTCCGACATTTTAGCAAAAACATTTTTTCGTAAAACCTTTTTTTTCTTCCATTTTTAGGTTGTGTCGGGACTCCTGATGACATTTTGAGACATTTTATACAACTACAGCACCAGAAATATGCTGCTGAAGCTTGTCTGTTTTTTTGAATTTTTCGTAAGTGTCCCCCCTTACGACATTTTAGCAATTTTTTTTTTTCTGTAAAATATGCATTTTATTAAATTTTTCGGTTGTCGGGACTCCTGATGACGTTTTGAGACATTTTATACAACTACATTACCAGAAATGTGCTGCTGAAGCAAGTCCATTTTTTTGAAATTTTCGTAAGGGTCCCCCCTTTCGACATTTTAGCAAAAAATGTTTTCCGTAAAACCTTTTTTTCCCCCCCCCCCCCCCCATTTTCAGGTTGTGTCGGGACTCTTGATGACGTTTTGAGACATTTTATACAACTACAGCACCAGAAATGTGCTGCTGAAGCAAGTCCGTTTTTTTAAATTTTTCTTAAGGGTCCCCCCTTACGACATTTTAGCAAATTTTTTTTCCGTAAAATATGCATTTTCTTCCATTTTTAGGTTGTGTCGGGACTCCTGATGACGTTTTGAGACATTTTATACAACTACATTACCAGAAATGTGCTGCTGAAGCAAGTCCATTTTTTTGAATTTTTCGTAAGGGACCCCCCTTACGACATTTTAACAAAAAAATGTTTCTGTAAAATATGCATTTTCTTCTATTTTTAGGTTGTGTCGGGACTCCTGAAGACGTTTTGAGACATTTTATACAACTACAGCACCAGAAATGTGCTGCTGAAGCTAGTCCGTTTTTTTAATTTTTAGTAAGGGTCCCCCTTTACGACATTTTAGCAAAAAACTTTTTCCGTAAAATCTTTTTTTTCTTCCATTTTCAGGTTGTGTCGGGACTCCTGATGACGTTTTGAGACATTTTATACAACTACAGCACCAGAAATGTGCTGCTGAAGCAAGTCCGTTTTTTTTAATTTTTAGTAAGGGTCCCCCCTTACGACATTTTAGCAAAAAAAAAATTCTGTAAAATATGCATTTTATTAAATTTTTAGGTTGTCGGGACTCCTGATGACGTTTTGAGACATTTTATAGAACTATAGCACCAGAAATGTGCTGCTGAAGCTAGTCCGTTTTTTTAAATTTTTTGTAAGGGTCCCCCATTACGACATTTAAGAAAAAAAATATTTCTGTACATTCCGACATTTTAGCAAAAACATTTTTTCGTAAAACCTTTTTTTTTCTTCCATTTTTAGGTTGTGTCGGGACTCCTGATGACATTTTGAGACATTTTATACAACTACAGCACCAGAAATATGCTGCTGAAGCTTGTCTGTTTTTTTGAATTTTTCGTAAGTGTCCCCCCTTACGACATTTTAGCAATTTTTTTTTTTCTGTAAAATATGCATTTTATTAAATTTTTAGGTTGTCGGGACTCCTGATGACGTTTTGAGACATTTTATACAACTACAGCACCAGAAATGTGCTGCTGAAGCTAGTCCGTTTTTTTGAACTTTTTGTAAGGGTACCTACCCCCTTACGACATTTTAGCAAAATTATTTTTTCATAAAATATGCATTTTCTTCCATTTTTAGGTTTTGTTGGGACTCCTGATGACGTTTTGAGACATCTCCTACAATTACAGCACAAAAATTGTGCTGCTGAAGCAAGTCCGTTTTTTTGAATTTTTAGTAAGGGTTCCCTCTTTTTTACGTAAAACCTTTTTTTTCTTTAATTTTCAGGTTGTCGGGACTCCTGATGACGTTTTGAGACATTTTATACAACTACAGCACCAGAAATCTGCTGCTGAAGCTCGTCCGTTTTTTTAAATTTTTCATAAGGGTCCCCCCTTACGACACTTTAGCAAAAAAATGTTTCTGTAAAATATGCATTTTCTTCCATTTTTAGGTTGTGTCGGGACTCCTGATGATGTTTTGAGACGTTTTATACAACTACAGCACCAGAAATGTGCTGCTGAAGCAAATCCGTTTTTTTGACTTTTTCGTAAGGTCCCCCCTTACGACTTTTTAGCAAAACTTTTATTCATGTAAAATATGCATTTTCTTCCATTTTTCGGTTGTGTCGGGACTCTTGATGACGTTATGAGACATTTTATACAACTACAGCACCAGAAATGTGCTGCTGAAATTAGTCCGTTTTTTTGAATTTTTCGTAAGGGTGCCCCCTTACGACATTTTAGCAAAAAAAATGTTCTGTAAAAAATGCATTTTATTAAATTTTTAGGTTGTCGGGACTCCTGATGACGTTTTGAGACATTTTATAGAACTACAGCATCAGAAATGTGCTGCTGAAGCTAGTCCATTTTTTTTAATTTTTTGTAAGGGTCCCCCATTACGACATTTAAGAAAAAAAAATTCTGTACATTCTGACATTTTAGCAAAAACATTTTTTCGTAAAACCTTTTTTTTCTTCCATTTTTAGGTTGTGTCGGGACTCCTGATGACATTTTGAGACATTTTATACAACTACAGCACCAGAAATATGCTGCTGAAGCTTGTCTGTTTTTTTGAATTTTTCGTAAGTGTCCCCCCTTACAACATTTTAGCAATTTTTTTTTTCTGTAAAATATGCATTTTATTAAATTTTTAGGTTGTCGGGACTCCTGATGACGTTTTGAGACATTTCATACAACTACAGCACCAGAAATGTGCTGCTGAAGCTAGTCCGTTTTTTAAAACTTTTTGTAAGGGTACCCCCTTACGACATTTTAGCAAAATTATTTTTTCATAAATTATGCATTTTCTTCCATTTTTAGGTTTTGTTGGGACTCCTGATGACGTTTTGAGACATCTACAATTACAGCACAAAACTTGTGCTGCTGAAGCAAGTCTGTTTTTTGAATTTTTTGTAAGGGTCCCCCCTTACGACATTTTAGCAAAAAATGTTTTCCGTAAAACCTTTTTTTTTCTTCCATTTTCAGGTTGTGTCAGGACTCCTGATGACGTTTTGAAACATTTTATACAACTACAGCACCAGAAATGTGCTGCTGAAGCAAGTCCGTTTTTTTGAATTTTTCGTAAGGGTCCCCCCTTACGACATTTTAGCAATTTTTTTTTCATGTAATATGCATTTTCTTCCATTTTTAGGTTGTGTCGGGACTCCTGATGTAAGGCTTACGACATTTTAGCAAACATTTTTTTCCGTAAAACCTTTTTTTTCTTCCATTTTCAGGTTGTGTCGTTACTCCTGATGACGTTTTGAGACATTTTATACAACTACAGCACCAGAAATGTGCTGCTGAAGCAAGTCCGTTTTTTTTTAATTTTTCGTAAGGTCCCCCCTTACGACTTTTTAGCAAAACATTTATTCATGTAAAATATGCATTTTCTTCCTTTTTCAGGTTGTGTCGGGACTCCTGATGACGTTTTGAGACATTTTATACAACTACAGCACCAGAAATGTGCTGCTGAAGCTCGTCCGTTTTTTTGAATTTTTCGTAAGGGTCCCCCCTTACGACATTTTAACAAAATAATTTTTTCGTAAAATATGCATTTTCTTCCATTTTCAGGTTTTGTTGGGACTCCTGGTGACGTTTTGAGATATTTCCTACAACTACAACACCAAAATTGTGCTGCTGAAGCAAGTCCGTTTTTATGAATTTTTTGTAAGGGTCCCCCCTTACGACATTTTAGCAAAATTATTTTTTTGTAAAATATTCATTTTCTTCCATTTTCAGGTTTTTGTTGGGACTCCTGATGACGTTTTGAGACATCTCCTACAACTACAGCACAAGAATTGTGCTGCTGAAGCAAGTCCGTTTTTTTTTTACTTTTTTTAAGGGTCCCCCCTTACGACATTTTAGCAAACATTTTTTTTTTCGTAAAATATACATTTTCACTCATTTTTAGGTTTTGTTGGGACTCTTGATGACGTTTTGAGACATCTCTTACAACTACAGTACCAGAATTGTGCTGCTGAAGCAAGTCAATTTGTTTGAATTTTTTGTAAGGGTCCCCCCTTATGACATTTTAGCAAAATTATTTTTTTGTAAAATATGCATTTTCTTCCATTTTCAGGTTTTGTTGGGACTCCTCATGACGTATTGAGACATCTCCTACAACTACAGCACAAGAATTGTGCTGCTGAAGCAAATACGTTTTTTTGAATTTTTCGTAAGGGTCCCCCCCTTATGACATCTTACGTAACAGTACCGCTACCAAAATGTATTTTGATACTTTTCTAAAAAAAAGGGGTACTACAAAAAAATGGCATTATTAGCTTTATTTGAACAACACATCTTAGTGTTCATGAAACGTGTTTATTATTGTAATTTAGTCCTTAAATAAAATAGTGAACATACAAGACAACTTGTCTTTTAGTAGTTAGTAAACAAACAAAGACTCCTAATTAGTCTGCTGACATATGCAGTAACATACTGTGTCATTTATCTACCTATTATTTTGTACACATTATGAGGGACAAACTGTAAAAATGGATTATTAATCTACTAGTTCATTTGCTGTTAAAATCTGCTTATTTTCTGTTTCAACATTTTCTATCTACACTTTTGTTCAAATGTAATAATCACTTATTCTTCTCTTCTTTGATACTTTACATTCGTTTTGGATAATACCACACATTTAGGCATCGATCTGATACCAAGTAGTTACAGGATCATACATTGGTCATATTCAAAATCCTCATGTGTCCAGGGACATATTTCCTGACTTTATTAACATAATATACACTTAAAAAAAAGGAAAAAAGATTTTGTGACGATAAAAAAATATCGATGTAATTCTAGTAGTATCGACTAGATACGCTCTTGTACTTGGTATCATTACAGTGGATGTCAGGTGTAGATCCACCCATGGCATTTGCTTACATTGTGACGGCGGTGAGATATTGCATCCTCCTACGGTGTGTAGTGAAGCATGTTTAGCTATTCCTCGTCCTCCAGTGATAATGATACTTGTAAGAAACTTACTTTATTTGTCGCCATGGAGGCCAGGATTAGTGATTTAGAAGTAGCTAAAACACTGTGGATGGGTGTTAGCTGCGAGCTAGCTAGCCATGTCTTAAAGCAGCTCTTTCTGAGGGTGTTTTAGTGTTATAAGTTCACCTTTATGTTTATCACACTGTGTCTGCTTGTAAGTACTCTGTGTGTGTGTGTGTTGCCCAACAGCAGTAAAAGCAGCAATGTCATGGTTGACTATTTGCTTGATCAGTAACTTAGCAAAGCTCCAAAGTTTTGGTTCACCTCCATCGTAGTTCACTAAGACGGGTCCTCGATTATATTTGTCATTAAGGCCTGGAATCTAGGTCTGCAGGACCTGGGATAGCTGAGTGGTTAACACTGTTGGCCACCAAGCAAGGGGTACTGGGTTCAAATCCCAGTAGGGAGTCAGTGTTTTGTTTCACTATCATTGTGATTTAGTGAGACAGGTTCTCAATTAAATATGTCATTGGGGCCTGTAATCCAGCTTCAAGAAGACCAAGGACAGTTTAGTGGTCAAAGCAGCTAGCGCCCAGTCAAATGGGACTGGGTTCAAATCCCAGTCAGACCGTTTGGTAACTAGGAAAGATCCAGTCAGAGAAATTACTCTTTTGTATCATAGTTTACTGAGGCAGGTTCTTAATTAAATATGTCATTGAGGACTAAAATCTCTGTTCAAGAATACCAAGGATAGCTTAGTGGTTAAAGCAGCTTGCTCCCAATCAAAGGGGACTGGGTTCAAATCCCAGTCAGGCCATGCTGATACTAGTAAAGATCTCATCAGAGGAATTAATCTTTTGTATGATAGTTTAAAGGTTCTCAATTAAATATTTCATTGGGGCCCGAAATCTGGGATCAATAAGGCCACGGATAGCTGAATGGTTAAACAGCGAGCTCCCAATCAACGGGTTCTGGGTTCAATCCCAGTCAGGTCACTCTACAACTACTAAATATCCACTCAGAGTAATTAATCTTTTAAATGAAAGTTTATTGAGACAGTTCTCAATTATATATGTCATTGGGGCCCGAAATCCAGGAACAAGAATACCAAGGATAGCTGAATGGCAAAACAGCTAGCTCCCAATCAAAAGGTTCTGGGTTCAATCCCAGTCAGGTTGATCGGCTTGCCAAGCACAAGTAAGCAAGGTTGGGGAGTCGCATTATGTGGGGGTGTATCACCTCCCCCACACAGACTAAAGTTAAGTGGTAGCTGGTTAATTAACTTATGGTTAAAAAGGTAAGTATGGGTAATAATAATAACAAATAGTCTATAGTCCAAAAGTCAAGGGTAACCTCGGGGGTTAGCTCCTCCTGCTTGCTTGAGGCTAAAGTTGGTAAGTGTACCATCAGTAATTCCTAGGCTGGGATGGGCGGGAATAGGAAGATAGATAATTAATCATTGTGAGTGTTGACCAATCAGCTCTCCTGGTCTGACTAATTAGAATTAGAGATAATAAAATAAGTGAAAGATTAAACAATTCTAATTGGATAATGAATAAACCAAATAGAAGAAACAGAATTGGGGGGAAAAATGGTGGAATGATTTAATTAAAAGATAATTGTATTGATAATTAGTATTAATTAATTAATCATATTTTTATTATCCAATTATTTAAATTTTTTTATTATCTCAATTGCATTTTTTTTTTTTGTATTATCTCAATTGCAATTAGTCAGACCAGGAGCTCCAATCAAGATCTTTGATTTGTGTTATGTAACATGTATTTTAATACAGCAGAGTGCTCCTCTCACAGAAAGGATCTTTGAACTGCATTTTTCCACAGTTTTTAGTGCTCTCGTCAAGCAAGATCTTTGATTTGTGTTTTGTAACATGTATTTTAATACAGCAGAGTGCTCCTCTTACAGAAAGGATCTTTGAACTGCATTTTTCCACGTTTTTTTAGTGCTCCCGTCAAGCAAGATCTTTGATTTGTGTTTTGTAACATGTATTTTAATACAGCAGAGCGCTCCTGTCACAGAAAGGATCTTTGAACTGCATTTTTCCACAGTGTTTTAGTTTTCCTGTCAAGCAAGATCTTTAATTTGTGTTTTGTAACATGTATTTTGATACAGCAGTGCTCCTCTTATATAAAGGATCTTTGAACTGCATTTTTCCACAGTTTTTTAGTGCTCCCGTCAAGCAAGATCTTTGATTTGTGTTTTGTAACATGTATTTTGATACAGCAGAGTGCTCCTCTCACATTTTTCCACAGTGTTTTAGTGCTCCGGTCAAGCAAGATCTTTGATTTGTGTTTTGTAACATGTATTTTAATACAGCAGAGCGCTCCTGTCACAGAAAGGATCTTTGAACTGCATTTTTCCACAGTGTTTTAGTTTTCCTGTCAAGCAAGATCTTTAATTTGTGTTTTGTAAAATGTATTTTGATACAGCAGTGCTCCTCTCATATAAAGGATCTTTGAACTGCATTTTCCCACAGTTTTTTAGTGCTCCCGTCAAGCAAGATCTTTGATTTGTGTTTTGTAACATGTATTTTGATACAGCAGAGTGCTCCTCTCACAGAAAGGATCTTTGAACTGCATTTTTCCACAGTGTTTTAGTGCTCCGGTCAAGCAAGATCTTTGATTTGTGTTTTGTAACATGTATTTTAATACAGCAGAGTGCTCCTCTCACAGAAAGGATCTTTGAACTGCATTTTTCCACAGTTGTTTAGTGCTCCCGTCAAGCAAGATCTTTTTATTTTGTGTTTTGTAACATGTATTTTGATACAGCAGAGTGCTCCTGTCACAGAAAGGATCTTTGAACTGCATTTTTCCACAGTTTTTAGTGCTCCCGTCAAGCAAGATCTTTGATTTGTGTTTTGTAACATGAATTTTAATACAGCAGAGTGCTCCTCTCACAGAAAGGATCTTTGAACTGCATTTTTCCACAGTTTTTTAGTGCTCCCGTCAAGCAAGATCTTTGATTTGTGTTTTGTAACATGGATTTGTATACAGCAGAGTGCTCCTCTCACAGAAAGGATCTTTGAACTGCATTTTTCCACAGTTTTTAGTGCTCCCGTCAAGCAAGATCTTTGATTTGTGTTTTGTAACATGTATTTTGATACAGCAGAGTGCTCCTCTCACAAAAAGGATCTTTGAACTGCATTTTTCCACAGTGTTTTAGTGCTCCCGTCAAGCAAAATCTTTGATTTGTGTTTTGTAACATGTATTTTAATACAGCAGGGTGCTCTGCTCACAGAAATGATCTTTGAACTGCATTTTTCCACAGTGTTTTAATGCTCCCGTCAAGCAAGATCTTTGATTTGTGTTTTGTAACATGTATTTTGATACAGCAGAGTGCTCCTCTCACAGAAAGGATCTTTGAACTGTATTTTTCCAGTTTTTTAGTGCTCCCGTCAAGCAAGATCTTTGATTTGTGTTTTGTAACATGTATTTTAATACAGCAGGGTGCTCTTCTCACAGAAAGGATCTTTGAACTGCATTTTTCCACGGTTTTTAGTGCTCCCGTCAAGCAAGATCTTTGATTTGTGTTTTGTATCATGTATTTTGATACAGCAGAGTGCTCCTCTCACAAAAAGGATCTTTGAACTGCATTTTTCCACAGTGTTTTAGTGCTCCCGTCAAGCAAAATCTTTGATTTGTGTTTTGTAACATATATTTTAATACAGTAGGGTGCTTTGCTCACAGAAAGGATCTTTGAACTGCATTTTTCCACAGTGTTTTAATGCTCCCGTCAAGCAAGATCTTTGATTTGTGTTTTGTAACATGTATTTTGATACAGCAGAGTGCTCCTCTCACAGAAAGGATCTTTGAACTGCATTTTCCACAGTTTTTAGTGCTCCCGTCAAGCAAGATCTTTGATTTGTGTTTTGTAACATGAATTTTAATACAGCAGAGTGCTCCTCTCACAAAAAGGATCTTTGAACTGCATTTTTCCACAGTGTTTTAGTGCTCCCGTCAAGCAAAATCTTTGATTTGTGTTTTGTAACATATATTTTAATACAGTAGGGTGCTTTGCTCACAGAAAGGATCTTTGAACTGCATTTTTCCACAGTGTTTTAATGCTCCCGTCAAGCAAGATCTTTGATTTGTGTTTTGTAACATGTATTTTGATACAGCAGAGTGCTCCTCTCACAGAAAGGATCTTTGAACTGCATTTTCCACAGTTTTTAGTGCTCCCGTCAAGCAAGATCTTTGATTTGTGTTTTGTAACATGAATTTTAATACAGCAGAGTGCTCCTCTCACAGAAAGGATCTTTGAACTGCATTTTTCCACAGTTTTTTAGTGCTCCCGTCAAGCAAGATCTTTGATTTGTGGTTTGTAACATGGATTTTTATACAGCAGAGTGCTCCTCTCACAGAAAGGATCTTTGAACTGCATTTTTCCACAGTTTTTAGTGCTCCCGTCAAGCAAGATCTTTGATTTGTGTTTTGTAACATGTATTTTGATACAGCAGAGTGCTTCTCTCACAAAAAGGATCTTTGAACTGCATTTTTCCACAGTGTTTTAGTGCTCCCGTCAAGCAAAATCTTTGATTTGTGTTTTGTAACATGTATTTTAATACAGCAGGGTGCTCTGCTCACAGAAATGATCTTTGAACTGCATTTTTCCACAGTGTTTTAATGCTCCCGTCAAGCAAGATCTTTGATTTGTGTTTTGTAACATGTATTTTGATACAGCAGAGTGCTCCTCTCACAGAAAGGATCTTTGAACTGCATTTTTCCACAGTTGTTTAGTGCTCCCGTCAAGCAAGATCTTTTTATTTTGTGTTTTGTAACATGTATTTTGATACAGCAGAGTGCTCCTGTCGCAGAAAGGATCTTTGAACTGCATTTTTCCACAGTTTTTAGTGCTCCCGTCAAGCAAGATCTTTGATTTGTGTTTTGTAACATGTATTTTGATACAGCAGAGTGCTCCTCTCACAGAAAGGATCTTTGAACTGCATTTTTCCACAGTGTTTTAGTGCTCCGGTCAAGCAAGATCTTTGATTTGTGTTTTGTAACATGTATTTTAATACAGCAGAGTGCTCCTCTCACAGAAAGGATCTTTGAACTGCATTTTTCCACAGTTGTTTAGTGCTCCCGTCAAGCAAGATCTTTTTATTTTGTGTTTTGTAACATGTATTTTGATACAGCAGAGTGCTCCTCTCACAGAAAGGATCTTTGAACTGCATTTTTCCACAGTTGTTTAGTGCTCCCGTCAAGCAAGATCTTTTTATTTTGTGTTTTGTAACATGTATTTTGATACAGCAGAGTGCTCCTGTCACAGAAAGGATCTTTGAACTGCATTTTTCCACGGTTTTTAGTGCTCCCGTCAAGCAAGATCTTTGATTTGTGTTTTGTAACATGGATTTTTATACAGCAGAGTGCTCCTCTCACAGAAAGGATCTTTGAACTGCATTTTTCCACAGTTTTTAGTGCTCCCGTCAAGCAAGATCTTTGATTTGTGTTTTGTAACATGTATTTTGGTACAGCAGAGTGCTCCTCTCACAGAAAGGATCTTTGAACTGTATTTTTCCAGTTTTTTAGTGCTCCCGTCAAGCAAGATCTTTGATTTGTGTTTTGTAACATGTATTTTTATACAGCAGAGTGCTCCTCTCACAGAAAGGATCTTTGAACTGCATTTTTCCAGTTCTTTAGTGCTCCCGTCAAGCAAGATCTTTGATTTGTGTTTTGTAACATGTATTTTGATACAGCAGGGTGCTCTTCTCACATAAAGGATCTTTGAACTGCATTTTTCCACAGTGTTTTAGTGCTCCCGTCAAGCAAGATCTTTGATTTGTGTTTTGTAACATGTATTTTGATACAGCAGGGTGCTCTTCTCACATAAAGGATCTTTGAACTGCATTTTTCCACAGTGTTTTAGTGCTCCCGTCAAGCAAGATCTTTGATTTGTGTTTTGTAACATGTATTTTGGTACAGCAGAGTGCTCCTCTCACAGAAAGGATCTTTGAACTGTATTTTTCCAGTTTTTTAGTGCTCCCGTCAAGCAAGATCTTTGATTTGTGTTTTGTAACATGTATTTTGATACAGCAGGGTGCTCTTCTCACATAAAGGATCTTTGAACTGCATTTTTCCACAGTTTTTAGTGCTCCCGTCAAGCAAGATCTTTGATTTGGGTTTTGTAACATGTATTTTGATACAGCAGAGTGCTCCTCTCACAGAAAGGATCTTTGAACTGCATTTTCCACAGTTTTTAGTGCTCCTGTCAAGCAAGATCTTTGATTTGTGTTTTGTAACATGAATTTTAATACAGCAGAGTGCTCCTCTCACAGAAAGGATCTTTGAACTGCATTTTTCCACAGTTTTTTAGTGCTCCCGTCAAGCAAGATCTTTGATTTGTGTTTTGTAACATGGATTTTTATACAGCAGAGTGCTCCTCTCACAGAAAGGATCTTTGAACTGCATTTTTCCACAGTTTTTAGTGCTCCCGTCAAGCAAGATCTTTGATTTGTGTTTTGTAACATGTATTTTGATACAGCAGAGTGCTCCTCTCACAAAAAGGATCTTTGAACTGCATTTTTCCACAGTGTTTTAGTGCTCCCGTCAAGCAAAATCTTTGATTTGTGTTTTGTAACATGTATTTTAATACAGCAGGGTGCTCTGCTCACAGAAATGATCTTTGAACTGCATTTTTCCACAGTGTTTTAATGCTCCCGTCAAGCAAGATCTTTGATTTGTGTTTTGTAACATGTATTTTGATACAGCAGAGTGCTCCTCTCACAGAAAGGATCTTTGAACTGCATTTTTCCACAGTTGTTTAGTGCTCCCGTCAAGCAAGATCTTTTTATTTTGTGTTTTGTAACATGTATTTTGATACAGCAGAGTGCTCCTGTCGCAGAAAGGATCTTTGAACTGCATTTTTCCACAGTTTTTAGTGCTCCCGTCAAGCAAGATCTTTGATTTGTGTTTTGTAACATGTATTTTGATACAGCAGAGTGCTCCTCTCACAGAAAGGATCTTTGAACTGCATTTTTCCACAGTGTTTTAGTGCTCCGGTCAAGCAAGATCTTTGATTTGTGTTTTGTAACATGTATTTTAATACAGCAGAGTGCTCCTCTCACAGAAAGGATCTTTGAACTGCATTTTTCCACAGTTGTTTAGTGCTCCCGTCAAGCAAGATCTTTTTATTTTGTGTTTTGTAACATGTATTTTGATACAGCAGAGTGCTCCTCTCACAGAAAGGATCTTTGAACTGCATTTTTCCACAGTTGTTTAGTGCTCCCGTCAAGCAAGATCTTTTTATTTTGTGTTTTGTAACATGTATTTTGATACAGCAGAGTGCTCCTGTCACAGAAAGGATCTTTGAACTGCATTTTTCCACGGTTTTTAGTGCTCCCGTCAAGCAAGATCTTTGATTTGTGTTTTGTAACATGGATTTTTATACAGCAGAGTGCTCCTCTCACATAAAGGATCTTTGAACTGCATTTTTCCACAGTGTTTTAGTGCTCCCGTCAAGCAAGATCTTTGATTTGTGTTTTGTAACATGTATTTTGGTACAGCAGAGTGCTCCTCTCACAAAAAGGATCTTTGAACTGTATTTTTCCAGTTTTTTAGTGCTCCCGTCAAGCAAGATCTTTGATTTGTGTTTTGTAACATGTATTTTGATACAGCAGGGTGCTCTTCTCACATAAAGGATCTTTGAACTGCATTTTTCCACAGTTTTTAGTGCTCCCGTCAAGCAAGATCTTTGATTTGTGTTTAGTAACATGTATTTTAATACAGCAGAGTGCTCCTCTCACAGAAAGGATCTTTGAACTGCATTTTTCCAGTTTTTTAGTGCTCCCGTCAAGCAAGATCTTTGATTTGTGTTTTGTAACATGTATTTTGATACAGCAGGGTGCTCTTCTCACATAAAGGATCTTTGAACTGCATTTTTCCACAGTGTTTTAGTGCTCCCGTCAAGCAAGATCTTTGATTTGTGTTTTGTAACATGTATTTTAATACAGCAGGGTGCTCTTCTCACAGAAAGGATCTTTGAACTGCATTTTTCCAGTTTTTTAGTGCTCCCGTCAAGCAAGATCTTTGATTTGTGTTTTGTAACATGTATTTTGATACAGCAGGGTGCTCTTCTCACATAAAGGATCTTTGAACTGCATTTTTCCACAATGTTTTAGTGCTCCCGTCAAGCAAGATCTTTGATTTGTGTTTTGTAACATGTATTTTAATACAGCAGAGTGCTCCTCTCACAGAAAGGATCTTTGAACTGCATTTTTCAACAGTTTTTAGTGCTCCCGTCAAGCAAGATCTTTGATTTGTGTTTTGTAACATGTATTTTAATACAGCAGAGTGCTCCTCTCACAGAAAGGATCTTTGAACTGCATTTTTCCACAGTTGTTTAGTGCTCCCGTCAAGCAAGATCTTTTTATTTTGTGTTTTGTAACATGTATTTTGATACAGCAGAGTGCTCCTGTCACAGAAAGGATCTTTGAACTGCATTTTCCCACAGTTTTTAGTGCTCCCGTCAAGCAAGATCTTTGATTTGTGTTTTGTAACTTGAATTTTAATACAGCAGAGTGCTCCTCTCACAGAAAGGATCTTTGAACTGCATTTTTCCACAGTGTTTTAGTGCTCCCGTCAAGCAAGATCTTTGATTTGTGTTTTGTAACATGGATTTTTATACAGCAGAGTGCTCCTCTCACAGAAAGGATCTTTGAACTGCATTTTCCCACAGTTTTTAGTGCTCTCGTCAAGCAAGATCTTTGATTTGTGTTTTGTAACATGTATTTTAATACAGCAGAGTGCTCCTCTTACAGAAAGGATCTTTGAACTGCATTTTTTCCACAGTTTTTTAGTGCTCCCGTCAAGCAAGATCTTTGATTTGTGTTTTGTAACATGTATTTTAATACAGCAGAGCGCTCCTGTCACAGAAAGGATCTTTGAACTGCATTTTTCCACAGTGTTTTAGTTTTCCTGTCAAGCAAGATCTTTAATTTGTGTTTTGTAACATGTATTTTAATACAGCAGAGTGCTCCTCTCACAGAAAGGATCTTTGAACTGCATTTTTCCACAGTTTTTAGTGCTCCCGTCAAGCAAGATCTTTGATTTGTGTTTTGTAACATGTATTTTGATACAGCAGAGTGCTCCTCTCACAGAAAGGATCTTTGAACTGCATTTTTCCACAGTGTTTTAGTGCTCCGGTCAAGCAAGATCTTTGATTTGTGTTTTGTAACATGTATTTTGATACAGCAGAGTGCTCCTCTCACAGAAAGGATCTTTGAACTGCATTTTTCCACAGTTGTTTAGTGCTCCCGTCAAGCAAGATCTTTTTATTTTGTGTTTTGTAACATGTATTTTGATACAGCAGAGTGCTCCTCTCACAGAAAGGATCTTTGAACTGCATTTTTCCACAGTTGTTTAGTGCTCCCGTCAAGCAAGATCTTTTTATTTTGTGTTTTGTAACATGTATTTCGATACAGCAGAGTGCTCCTCTCACAGAAAGGATCTTTGAACTGCATTTTTCCACAGTTTTTAGTGCTCCCGTCAAGCAAGATCTTTGATTTGTGTTTTGTAACATGTATTTTGATACAGCAGAGTGCTCCTCTCACAGAAAGGATCTTTGAACTGTATTTTTCCAGTTTTTTAGTGCTCCCGTCAAGCAAGATCTTTGATTTGTGTTTTGTAACATGTATTTTTATACAGCAGAGTGCTCCTCTCACAGAAAGGATCTTTGAACTGCATTTTTCCAGTTTTTTAGTGCTCCCGTCAAGCAAGATCTTTGATTTGTGTTTTGTAACATGTATTTTGATACAGCAGGGTGCTCTTCTCACATAAAGGATCTTTGAACTGCATTTTTCCACAGTGTTTTAGTGCTCCCGTCAAGCAAGATCTTTGATTTGTGTTTTGTAACATGTATTTTGATACAGCAGGGTGCTCTTCTCACATAAAGGATCTTTGAACTGCATTTTCCCACAGTGTTTTAGTGCTCCCGTCAAGCAAGATCTTTGATTTGTGTTTTGTAACATGTATTTTGGTACAGCAGAGTGCTCCTCTCACAGAAAGGATCTTTGAACTGTATTTTTCCAGTTTTTTAGTGCTCCCGTCAAGCAAGATCTTTGATTTGTGTTTTGTAACATGTATTTTGATACAGCAGGGTGCTCTTCTCACATAAAGGATCTTTGAACTGCATTTTTCCACAGTGTTTTAGTGCTCCGGTCAAGCAAGATCTTTGATTTGTGTTTTGTAACATGTATTTTGATACAGCAGAGTGCTCCTCTCACAGAAAGGATCTTTGAACTGCATTTTTCCACAGTTGTTTAGTGCTCCCGTCAAGCAAGATCTTTTTATTTTGTGTTTTGTAACATGTATTTTGATACAGCAGAGTGTTCCTCTCACAGAAAGGATCTTTGAACTGCATTTTTCCACAGTTGTTTAGTGCTCCCGTCAAGCAAGATCTTTTTATTTTGTGTTTTGTAACATGTATTTTGATACAGCAGAGTGCTCCTCTCACAGAAAGGATCTTTGAACTGCATTTTTCCACAGTTTTTAGTGCTCCCGTCAAGCAAGATCTTTGATTTGTGTTTTGTAACATGTATTTTAATACAGCAGAGCGCTCCTGTCACAGAAAGGATCTTTGAACTGCATTTTTCCACAGTGTTTTAGTTTTCCTGTCAAGCAAGATCTTTAATTTGTGTTTTGTAACATGTATTTTAATACAGCAGAGTGCTCCTCTCACAGAAAGGATCTTTGAACTGCATTTTTCCACAGTTTTTAGTGCTCCCGTCAAGCAAAATCTTTGATTTGTGTTTTGTAACATGTATTTTGATACAGCAGAGTGCTCCTCTTACAGAAAGGATCTTTGAACTGCATTTTTCCACAGTGTTTTAGTGCTCCGGTCAAGCAAGATCTTTGATTTGTGTTTTGTAACATGTATTTTGATACAGCAGAGTGCTCCTCTCACAGAAAGGATCTTTGAACTGCATTTTTCCACAGTTGTTTAGTGCTCCCGTCAAGCAAGATCTTTTTATTTTGTGTTTTGTAACATGTATTTTGATACAGCAGAGTGCTCCTCTCACAGAAAGGATCTTTGAACTGCATTTTTCCACAGTTTTTAGTGCTCCCGTCAAGCAAGATCTTTGATTTGTGTTTTGTAACATGTATTTTGATACAGCAGAGTGCTCCTCTCACAGAAAGGATCTTTGAACTGTATTTTTCCAGTTTTTTAGTGCTCCCGTCAAGCAAGATCTTTGATTTGTGTTTTGTAACATGTATTTTTATACAGCAGAGTGCTCCTCTCACAGAAAGGATCTTTGAACTGCATTTTTCCAGTTTTTTAGTGCTCCCGTCAAGCAAGATCTTTGATTTGTGTTTTGTAACATGTATTTTGATACAGCAGGGTGCTCTTCTCACATAAAGGATCTTTGAACTGCATTTTTCCACAGTGTTTTAGTGCTCCCGTCAAGCAAGATCTTTGATTTGTGTTTTGTAACATGTATTTTGATACAGCAGGGTGCTCTTCTCACATAAAGGATCTTTGAACTGCATTTTTCCAGTTTTTTAGTGCTCCCGTCAAGCAAGATCTTTGATTTGTGTTTTGTAACATGTATTTTGATACAGCAGGGTGCTCTTCTCACATAAAGGATCTTTGAACTGCATTTTTCCACAGTTTTTAGTGCTCCCGTCAAGCAAGATCTTTGATTTGTGTTTTGTAACATGTATTTTGGTACATCAGAGTGCTCCTCTCACAGAAAGGATCTTTGAACTGCATTTTCCACAGTTTTTAGTGCTCCCGTCAAGCAAGATCTTTGATTTGTGTTTTGTAACATGTATTTTAATACAGCAGGGTGCTCTTCTCACAGAAAGGATCTTTGAACTGCATTTTTCCACGGTTTTTAGTTTTCCCGTCAAGCAAGATCTTTGATTTGTGTTTTGTAACATGTATTTTAATACAGCAGAGTGCTCCTCTCACATGAAGGATCTTTGAACTGCATTTTCCACAGTGTTTTAGTGCTCCCGTCAAGCAAGATCTTCGATTTGTGTTTTGTAACATGTATTTTAATACAGCAGGGTGCTCTTCTCACAGAAAGGATCTTTGAACTGCATTTTTCCACGGTTTTTAGTGCTCCCGTCAAGCAAGATCTTTGATTTGTGTTTTGTAACATGTATTTTAATACAGCAGAGTGCTCCTCTCACATGAAGGATCTTTGAACTGCATTTTCCACAGTGTTTTAGTGCTCCCGTCAAGCAAGATCTTTGATTTGTGTTTTGTAACATGTATTTTAATACAGCAGGGTGCTCTTCTCACATAAAGGATCTTTGAACTGCATTTTTCCACAGTGTTTTAGTGCTCCCGTCAAGCAAGATCTTTGATTTGTGTTTTGTAACATGTATTTTGGTACAGCAGAGTGCTCCTCTCACAGAAATGATCTTTGAACTGCATTTTTCCACAGTGTTTTAGTGCTCCCGTCAAGCAAGATCTTTGATTTGTGTTTTGTAACATGTATTTTGATACAGCAGGGTGCTCTTCTCACATAAAGGATCTTTGAACTGCATTTTTCCACAGTTTTTAGTGCTCCCGTCAAGCAAGATCTTTGATTTGTGTTTTGTAACATGTATTTTGATACAGCAGAGTGCTCCTCTCACAAAAAGGATCTTTGAACTGCATTTTTCCACAGTGTTTTAGTGCTCCCGTCAAGCAAAATCTTTGATTTGTGTTTTGTAACATATATTTTAATACAGCAGGGTGCTTTGCTCACAGAAAGGATCTTTGAACTGCATTTTTCCACAGTGTTTTAATGCTCCCGTCAAGCAAGATCTTTGATTTGTGTTTTGTAACATGTATTTTGATACAGCAGAGTGCTCCTCTCACAGAAAGGATCTTTGAACTGCATTTTTCCACAGTTGTTTAGTGCTCCCGTCAAGCAAGATCTTTTTATTTTGTGTTTTGTAACATGTATTTTGATACAGCAGAGTGCTCCTCTCACAGAAAGGATCTTTGAACTGCATTTTTCCACAGTTGTTTAGTGCTCCCGTCAAGCAAGATCTTTTTATTTTGTGTTTTGTAACATGTATTTTGATACAGCAGAGTGCTCCTGTCACAGAAAGGATCTTTGAACTGCATTTTTCCACGGTTTTTAGTGCTCCCGTCAAGCAAGATCTTTGATTTGTGTTTTGTAACATGGATTTTTATACAGCAGAGTGCTCCTCTCACATAAAGGATCTTTGAACTGCATTTTTCCACAGTGTTTTAGTGCTCCCGTCAAGCAAGATCTTTGATTTGTGTTTTGTAACATGTATTTTGGTACAGCAGAGTGCTCCTCTCACAAAAAGGATCTTTGAACTGTATTTTTCCAGTTTTTTAGTGCTCCCGTCAAGCAAGATCTTTGATTTGTGTTTTGTAACATGTATTTTGATACAGCAGGGTGCCATTCTCACATAAAGGATCTTTGAACTGCATTTTTCCACAGTTTTTAGTGCTCCCGTCAAGCAAGATCTTTGATTTGTGTTTAGTAACATGTATTTTAATACAGCAGAGTGCTCCTCTCACAGAAAGGATCTTTGAACTGCATTTTTCCAGTTTTTTAGTGCTCCCGTCAAGCAAGATCTTTGATTTGTGTTTTGTAACATGTATTTTGATACAGCAGGGTGCTCTTCTCACATAAAGGATCTTTGAACTGCATTTTTCCACAGTGTTTTAGTGCTCCCGTCAAGCAAGATCTTTGATTTGTGTTTTGTAACATGTATTTTAATACAGCAGGGTGCTCTTCTCACAGAAAGGATCTTTGAACTGCATTTTTCCAGTTTTTTAGTGCTCCCGTCAAGCAAGATCTTTGATTTGTGTTTTGTAACATGTATTTTGATACAGCAGGGTGCTCTTCTCACATAAAGGATCTTTGAACTGCATTTTTCCACAATGTTTTAGTGCTCCCGTCAAGCAAGATCTTTGATTTGTGTTTTGTAACATGTATTTTAATACAGCAGAGTGCTCCTCTCACAGAAAGGATCTTTGAACTGCATTTTTCAACAGTTTTTAGTGCTCCCGTCAAGCAAGATCTTTGATTTGTGTTTTGTAACATGTATTTTAATACAGCAGAGTGCTCCTCTCACAGAAAGGATCTTTGAACTGCATTTTTCCACAGTTGTTTAGTGCTCCCGTCAAGCAAGATCTTTTTATTTTGTGTTTTGTAACATGTATTTTGATACAGCAGAGTGCTCCTGTCACAGAAAGGATCTTTGAACTGCATTTTCCCACAGTTTTTAGTGCTCCCGTCAAGCAAGATCTTTGATTTGTGTTTTGTAACTTGAATTTTAATACAGCAGAGTGCTCCTCTCACAGAAAGGATCTTTGAACTGCATTTTTCCACAGTGTTTTAGTGCTCCCGTCAAGCAAGATCTTTGATTTGTGTTTTGTAACATGGATTTTTATACAGCAGAGTGCTCCTCTCACAGAAAGGATCTTTGAACTGCATTTTCCCACAGTTTTTAGTGCTCTCGTCAAGCAAGATCTTTGATTTGTGTTTTGTAACATGTATTTTAATACAGCAGAGTGCTCCTCTTACAGAAAGGATCTTTGAACTGCATTTTTTCCACAGTTTTTTAGTGCTCCCGTCAAGCAAGATCTTTGATTTGTGTTTTGTAACATGTATTTTAATACAGCAGAGCGCTCCTGTCACAGAAAGGATCTTTGAACTGCATTTTTCCACAGTGTTTTAGTTTTCCTGTCAAGCAAGATCTTTAATTTGTGTTTTGTAACATGTATTTTAATACAGCAGAGTGCTCCTCTCACAGAAAGGATCTTTGAACTGCATTTTTCCACAGTTTTTAGTGCTCCCGTCAAGCAAGATCTTTGATTTGTGTTTTGTAACATGTATTTTGATACAGCAGAGTGCTCCTCTCACAGAAAGGATCTTTGAACTGCATTTTTCCACAGTGTTTTAGTGCTCCGGTCAAGCAAGATCTTTGATTTGTGTTTTGTACCATGTATTTTGATACAGCAGAGTGCTCCTCTCACAGAAAGGATCTTTGAACTGCATTTTTCCACAGTTGTTTAGTGCTCCCGTCAAGCAAGATCTTTTTATTTTGTGTTTTGTAACATGTATTTTGATACAGCAGAGTGCTCCTCTCACAGAAAGGATCTTTGAACTGCATTTTTCCACAGTTGTTTAGTGCTCCCGTCAAGCAAGATCTTTTTATTTTGTGTTTTGTAACATGTATTTTGATACAGCAGAGTGCTCCTCTCACAGAAAGGATCTTTGAACTGCATTTTTCCACAGTTTTTAGTGCTCCCGTCAAGCAAGATCTTTGATTTGTGTTTTGTAACATGTATTTTGATACAGCAGAGTGCTCCTCTCACAGAAAGGATCTTTGAACTGTATTTTTCCAGTTTTTTAGTGCTCCCGTCAAGCAAGATCTTTGATTTGTGTTTTGTAACATGTATTTTTATACAGCAGAGTGCTCCTCTCACAGAAAGGATCTTTGAACTGCATTTTTCCAGTTTTTTAGTGCTCCCGACAAGCAAGATCTTTGATTTGTGTTTTGTAACATGTATTTTGATACAGCAGGGTGCTCTTCTCACATAAAGGATCTTTGAACTGCATTTTTCCACAGTGTTTTAGTGCTCCCGTCAAGCAAGATCTTTGATTTGTGTTTTGTAACATGTATTTTGATACAGCAGGGTGCTCTTCTCACATAAAGGATCTTTGAACTGCATTTTCCCACAGTGTTTTAGTGCTCCCGTCAAGCAAGATCTTTGATTTGTGTTTTGTAACATGTATTTTGGTACAGCAGAGTGCTCCTCTCACAGAAAGGATCTTTGAACTGTATTTTTCCAGTTTTTTAGTGCTCCCGTCAAGCAAGATCTTTGATTTGTGTTTTGTAACATGTATTTTGATACAGCAGGGTGCTCTTCTCACATAAAGGATCTTTGAACTGCATTTTTCCACAGTGTTTTAGTGCTCCGGTCAAGCAAGATCTTTGATTTGTGTTTTGTAACATGTATTTTGATACAGCAGAGTGCTCCTCTCACAGAAAGGATCTTTGAACTGCATTTTTCCACAGTTGTTTAGTGCTCCCGTCAAGCAAGATCTTTTTATTTTGTGTTTTGTAACATGTATTTTGATACAGCAGAGTGTTCCTCTCACAGAAAGGATCTTTGAACTGCATTTTTCCACAGTTGTTTAGTGCTCCCGTCAAGCAAGATCTTTTTATTTTGTGTTTTGTAACATGTATTTTGATACAGCAGAGTGCTCCTCTCACAGAAAGGATCTTTGAACTGCATTTTTCCACAGTTTTTAATGCTCCCGTCAAGCAAGATCTTTGATTTGTGTTTTGTAACATGTATTTTAATACAGCAGAGCGCTCCTGTCACAGAAAGGATCTTTGAACTGCATTTTTCCACAGTGTTTTAGTTTTCCTGTCAAGCAAGATCTTTAATTTGTGTTTTGTAACATGTATTTTAATACAGCAGAGTGCTCCTCTCACAGAAAGGATCTTTGAACTGCATTTTTCCACAGTTTTTAGTGCTCCCGTCAAGCAAAATCTTTGATTTGTGTTTTGTAACATGTATTTTGATACAGCAGAGTGCTCCTCTCACAGAAAGGATCTTTGAACTGCATTTTTCCACAGTGTTTTAGTGCTCCGGTCAAGCAAGATCTTTGATTTGTGTTTTGTAACATGTATTTTGATACAGCAGAGTGCTCCTCTCACAGAAAGGATCTTTGAACTGCATTTTTCCACAGTTGTTTAGTGCTCCCGTCAAGCAAGATCTTTTTATTTTGTGTTTTGTAACATGTATTTTGATACAGCAGAGTGCTCCTCTCACAGAAAGGATCTTTGAACTGCATTTTTCCACAGTTTTTAGTGCTCCCGTCAAGCAAGATCTTTGATTTGTGTTTTGTAACATGTATTTTGATACAGCAGAGTGCTCCTCTCACAGAAAGGATCTTTGAACTGTATTTTTCCAGTTTTTTAGTGCTCCCGTCAAGCAAGATCTTTGATTTGTGTTTTGTAACATGTATTTTTATACAGCAGAGTGCTCCTCTCACAGAAAGGATCTTTGAACTGCATTTTTCCAGTTTTTTAGTGCTCCCGTCAAGCAAGATCTTTGATTTGTGTTTTGTAACATGTATTTTGATACAGCAGGGTGCTCTTCTCACATAAAGGATCTTTGAACTGCATTTTTCCACAGTGTTTTAGTGCTCCCGTCAAGCAAGATCTTTGATTTGTGTTTTGTAACATGTATTTTGATACAGCAGGGTGCTCTTCTCACATAAAGGATCTTTGAACTGCATTTTCCCACAGTGTTTTAGTGCTCCCGTCAAGCAAGATCTTTGATTTGTGTTTTGTAACATGTATTTTGGTACAGCAGAGTGCTCCTCTCACAGAAAGGATCTTTGAACTGTATTTTTCCAGTTTTTTAGTGCTCCCGTCAAGCAAGATCTTTGATTTGTGTTTTGTAACATGTATTTTGATACAGCAGGGTGCTCTTCTCACATAAAGGATCTTTGAACTGCATTTTTCCACAGTTTTTAGTGCTCCCGTCAAGCAAGATCTTTGATTTGTGTTTTGTAACATGTATTTTGGTACATCAGAGTGCTCCTCTCACAGAAAGGATCTTTGAACTGCATTTTCCACAGTTTTTAGTGCTCCCGTCAAGCAAGATCTTTGATTTGTGTTTTGTAACATGTATTTTAATACAGCAGGGTGCTCTTCTCACAGAAAGGATCTTTGAACTGCATTTTTCCACGGTTTTTAGTTTTCCCGTCAAGCAAGATCTTTGATTTGTGTTTTGTAACATGTATTTTAATACAGCAGAGTGCTCCTCTCACATGAAGGATCTTTGAACTGCATTTTCCACAGTGTTTTAGTGCTCCCGTCAAGCAAGATCTTCGATTTGTGTTTTGTAACATGTATTTTAATACAGCAGGGTGCTCTTCTCACAGAAAGGATCTTTGAACTGCATTTTTCCACGGTTTTTAGTGCTCCCGTCAAGCAAGATCTTTGATTTGTGTTTTGTAACATGTATTTTAATACAGCAGAGTGCTCCTCTCACATGAAGGATCTTTGAACTGCATTTTCCACAGTGTTTTAGTGCTCCCGTCAAGCAAGATCTTTGATTTGTGTTTTGTAACATGTATTTTAATACAGCAGGGTGCTCTTCTCACATAAAGGATCTTTGAACTGCATTTTTCCACAGTGTTTTAGTGCTCCCGTCAAGCAAGATCTTTGATTTGTGTTTTGTAACATGTATTTTGGTACAGCAGAGTGCTCCTCTCACAGAAATGATCTTTGAACTGCATTTTTCCACAGTGTTTTAGTGCTCCCGTCAAGCAAGATCTTTGATTTGTGTTTTGTAACATGTATTTTGGTACAGCAGAGTGCTCCTCTCACAGAAAGGATCTTTGAACTGTATTTTTCCAGTTTTTTAGTGCTCCCGTCAAGCAAGATCTTTGATTTGTGTTTTGTAACATGTATTTTGATACAGCAGGGTGCTCTTCTCACATAAAGGATCTTTGAACTGCATTTTTCCACAGTGTTTTAGTGCTCCCGTCAAGCAAGATCTTTGATTTGTGTTTTGTAACATGTATTTTGGTACAGGAGAGTGCTCCTCTCACAGAAAGGATCTTTGAACTGTATTTTTCCAGTTTTTTAGCGCTCCCGTCAAGCAAGATCTTTGATTTGTGTTTTGTAACATGCATTTTAATACAGCAGAGTGCTCCTCTTACAGAAAGGATCTTTGAACTACATTTTTCCACAGTGTTTTAGTGCTCCCGTCAAGCAAGATCTTTGATTTCTGTTTTGTAACATGTATTTTAATACAGCAGAGTGCTACTCTCACAGAAAGGATCTTTGAACTGCATTTTTCCACAAAGTTTTAGTGCTCCCGTCAAGCAAGATCTTTGATTTGTGTTTTGTAACATGCATTTTAATACAGCAGAGTGCTCCTCTCACAGAAAGGATCTTTGAACTGCATTTTTCCACAGTGTTTTAGTGCTCCCGTCAAGCAAAATCTTTGATTTGTGTTTTGTAACATGTATTTTAATACAGCAGAGTGCTCCTCTCACATAAAGGATCTTTGAACTGCATTTTTCCAGTGTTTTAGTGCTCCCGTCAATCAAGATCTTTTTATTTTGTGTTTTGTAACATGTATTTTGATACAGCAGAGTGCTCCTCTCACATAAATGATCTTTGAACTGCATTTTTCCAGTGTTTTAGTGCTCCCGTCAAGCAAGATCTTTGACTTGTGTTTTGTAACATGTATTTTGATACAGCAGAGTGCTCCTCTCACATAAAGGATCTTTGAACTGCATTTTTCCACAGTGTTTTAGTAATCCCGTCAAGCAAGATCTTTGATTTGTGTTTTGTAACATGTATTTTAATACTGCAGAGTGCTCCTCTTACAGAAAGGATCTTTGAACTGCATTTTTTCAGTTTTTTAGTGCTCCCGTCAAGCAAGATCTTTGATTTGTGTTTTGTAACATGTATTTTGATACAGCAGGGTGCTCTTCTCACATAAAGGATCTTTGAACTGCATTTTTCCACAGTGTTTTAGTGCTCCCGTCAAGCAAGATCTTTGATTTGTGTTTTGTAACATGTATTTTGGTACAGCAGAGTGCTCCTCTCACAGAAAAGATCTTTGAACTGTATTTTTCCAGTTTTTTAGTGCTCCCGTCAAGCAAGATCTTTGATTTGTGTTTTGTAACATGTATTTTGATACAGCAGGGTGCTCTTCTCACATAAAGGATCTTTGAACTGCATTTTTCCACAGTTTTTAGTGCTCCCGTCAAGCAAGATCTTTGATTTGTGTTTTGTAACATGTATTTTGGTACATCAGAGTGCTCCTCTCACAGAAAGGATCTTTGAACTGCATTTTCCACAGTTTTTAGTGCTCCCGTCAAGAAAGATCTTTGATTTGTGTTTTGTAACATATATTTTAATACAGCAGGGTGCTCTGCTCACAGAAATGATCTTTGAACTGCATATTTCCACAGTGTTTTAGTGCTCCCGTCAAGCAAGATCTTTGATTTGTGTTTTGTAACATGTATTTTAATACAGCAGGGTGCTCTTCTCACAGAAAGGATCTTTGAACTGCATTTTTCCACGGTTTATAGTGCTCCCGTCAAGCAAGATCTTTGATTTGTGTTTTGTAACATGTATTTTAATACAGCAGAGTGCTCCTCTCACATGAAGGATCTTTGAACTGCATTTTCCACAGTGTTTTAGTGCTCCCGTCAAGCAAGATCTTTGATTTGTGTTTTGTAACATGTATTTTAATACAGCAGGGTGCTCTTCTCACATAAAGGATCTTTGAACTGCATTTTTCCACAGTGTTTTAGTGCTCCCGTCAAGCAAGATCTTTGATTTGTGTTTTGTAACATGTATTTTGGTACAGCAGAGTGCTCCTCTCACAGAAAGGATCTTTGAACTGTATTTTTCCAGTTTTTTAGTGCTCCCGTCAAGCAAGATCTTTGATTTGTGTTTTGTAACATGTATTTTGATACAGCAGGGTGCTCTTCTCACATAAAGGATCTTTGAACTGCATTTTTCCACAGTGTTTTAGTGCTCCCGTCAAGCAAGATCTTTGATTTGTGTTTTGTAACATGTATTTTGATACAGCAGGGTGCTCTTCTCACATAAAGGATCTTTGAACTGCATTTTTCCACAGTGTTTTAGTGCTCCCGTCAAGCAATATCTTTGATTTGTGTTTTGTAACATGTATTTTGGTACAGGAGAGTGCTCCTCTCACAGAAAGGATCTTTGAACTGTATTTTTCCAGTTTTTTAGCGCTCCCGTCAAGCAAGATCTTTGATTTGTGTTTTGTAACATGTATTTTAATACAGCAGAGTGCTCCTCTCACAGAAAGGATCTTTGAACTGCATTTTTCCAGTTTTTTAGTGCTCCCGTCAAGCAAGATCTTTGATTTGTGTTTTGTAACATGTATTTTGATACAGCAGGGTACTCTTCTCACATAAAGGATCTTTGAACTGCATTTTTCCACAGTGTTTTAGTGCTCCTGTCAAGCAAGATCTTTGATTTGTGTTTTGTAACATGAATTTTAATACAGCAGAGTGCTCCTCTCACATAAAGGATCTTTGAACTGCATTTTTCCACAATGTTTTAGTGCTCCCGTCAAGCAAGATCTTTGATTTGTGTTTTGTAACATGTATTTTAATACAGCAGAGTGCTCCTGTCACAGAAAGGATCTTTGAACTGCATTTTTCCACAGTTGTTTAGTGCTCCCGTCAAGCAAGATCTTTTTTTTTTGTGTTTTGTAACATGTATTTTGATACAGCAGAGTGCTCCTCTCACATAAATGATCTTTGAACTGCTTTTTTCCAGTGTTTTAGTGCTCCCGTCAAGCAAGATCTTTGACTTGTGTTTTGTAACATGTATTTTGATACAGCAGAGTGCTCCTCTCACATAAAGTATCTTTGAACTGCTTTTTTCCAGTGTTTTAGTGCTCCCGTCAAGCAAGATCTTTGACTTGTGTTTTGTAACATGTATTTTGATACAGCAGAGTGCTCCTCTCACATAAAGGATCTTTGAATTACATTTTTACACAGTGTTTTAGTGCTCCCGTCAAGCAAGATCTTTGATTTGTGTTTTGTAACATGCATTTTAATACAGCAGAGTGCTCCTCTCACAGAAAGGATCTTTGAACTACATTTTTCCACAGTGTTTTAGTGCTCCCGTCAAGCAAAATCTTTGATTTCTGTTTTGTAACATGTATTTTAATACAGCAGAGTGCTACTCTCACAGAAAGGATCTTTGAACTGCATTTTTCCACAAAGTTTTAGTGCTCCCGTCAAGCAAGATCTTTGATTTGTGTTTTGTAACATGCATTTTAATAGAGCAGAGTGCTCCTCTCACAGAAAGGATCTTTGAACTGCATTTTTCCACAGTGTTTTAGTGCTCCCGTCAAGCAAGATCTTTGATTTGTGTTTTGTAACATGTATTTTGATACAGCAGGGTGCTCTTCTCACATAAAGGATCTTTGAACTGCATTTTTCCACAGTGTTTTAGTGCTCCCGTCAAGCAAGATCTTTGATTTGTGTTTTGTAACATGTATTTTAATACAGCAGGGTGCTCTTCTCACAGAAAGGATCTTTGAACTGCATTTTTCCAGTTTTTTAGTGCTCCCGTCAAGCAAGATCTTTGATTTGTGTTTTGTAACATGTATTTTGATACAGCAGGGTGCTCTTCTCACATAAAGGATCTTTGAACTGCATTTTTCCACAGTTTTTTAGTGCTCCCGTCAAGCAAGATCTTTGATTTGTGTTTTGTAACATGTATTTTAATACAGCAGAGCGCTCCTGTCACAGAAAGGATCTTTGAACTGCATTTTTCCACAGTGTTTTAGTTTTCCTGTCAAGCAAGATCTTTAATTTGTGTTTTGTAACATGTATTTTAATACAGCAGAGTGCTCCTCTCACAGAAAGGATCTTTGAACTGCATTTTTCCACAGTTTTTAGTGCTCCCGTCAAGCAAGATCTTTGATTTGTGTTTTGTAACATGTATTTTGATACAGCAGAGTGCTCCTCTCACAGAAAGGATCTTTGAACTGCATTTTTCCACAGTGTTTTAGTGCTCCGGTCAAGCAAGATCTTTGATTTGTGTTTTGTAACATGTATTTTGATACAGCAGAGTGCTCCTCTCACAGAAAGGATCTTTGAACTGCATTTTTCCACAGTTGTTTAGTGCTCCCGTCAAGCAAGATCTTTTTATTTTGTGTTTTGTAACATGTATTTTGATACAGCAGAGTGCTCCTCTCACAGAAAGGATCTTTGAACTGCATTTTTCCACAGTTGTTTAGTGCTCCCGTCAAGCAAGATCTTTTTATTTTGTGTTTTGTAACATGTATTTTGATACAGCAGAGTGCTCCTCTCACAGAAAGGATCTTTGAACTGCATTTTTCCACAGTTTTTAGTGCTCCCGTCAAGCAAGATCTTTGATTTGTGTTTTGTAACATGTATTTTGATACAGCAGAGTGCTCCTCTCACAGAAAGGATCTTTGAACTGTATTTTTCCAGTTTTTTAGTGCTCCCGTCAAGCAAGATCTTTGATTTGTGTTTTGTAACATGTATTTTTATACAGCAGAGTGCTCCTCTCACAGAAAGGATCTTTGAACTGCATTTTTCCAGTTTTTTAGTGCTCCCGTCAAGCAAGATCTTTGATTTGTGTTTTGTAACATGTATTTTGATACAGCAGGGTGCTCTTCTCACAGAAAGGATCTTTGAACTGCATTTTTCCACAGTGTTTTAGTGCTCCCGTCAAGCAAGATCTTTGATTTGTGTTTTGTAACATGTATTTTGATACAGCAGGGTGCTTTTCTCACATAAAGGATCTTTGAACTGCATTTTTCCACAGTGTTTTAGTGCTCCCGTCAAGCAAGATCTTTGATTTGTGTTTTGTAACATGTATTTTGGTACAGCAGAGTGCTCCTCTCACAGAAAGGATCTTTGAACTGTATTTTTCCAGTTTTTTAGTGCTCCCGTCAAGCAAGATCTTTGATTTGTGTTTTGTAACATGTATTTTGATACAGCAGGGTGCTCTTCTCACATAAAGGATCTTTGAACTGCATTTTTCCACAGTTTTTAGTGCTCCCGTCAAGCAAGATCTTTGATTTGTGTTTTGTAACATGTATTTTGGTACATCAGAGTGCTCCTCTCACAGAAAGGATCTTTGAACTGCATTTTCCACAGTGTTTTAGTGCTCCCGTCAAGCAAGATCTTTGATTTGTGTTTTGTAACATATATTTTAATACAGCAGGGTGCTCTGCTCACAGAAATGATCTTTGAACTGCATATTTCCACAGTGTTTTAGTGCTCCCGTCAAGCAAGATCTTTGATTTGTGTTTTGTAACATGTATTTTAATACAGCAGGGTGCTCTTCTCACAGAAAGGATCTTTGAACTGCATTTTTCCACGGTTTTTAGTTTTCCCGTCAAGCAAGATCTTTGATTTGTGTTTTGTAACATGTATTTTAATACAGCAGAGTGCTCCTCTCACATGAAGGATCTTTGAACTGCATTTTCCACAGTGTTTTAGTGCTCCCGTCAAGCAAGATCTTTGATTTGTGTTTTGTAACATGTATTTTAATACAGCAGGGTGCTCTTCTCACAGAAAGGATCTTTGAACTGCATTTTTCCACGGTTTTTAGTGCTCCCGTCAAGCAAAATCTTTGATTTGTGTTTTGTAACATGTATTTTAATACAGCAGAGTGCTCCTCTCACATGAAGGATCTTTGAACTGCATTTTCCACAGTGTTTTAGTGCTCCCGTCAAGCAAGATCTTTGATTTGTGTTTTGTAACATGTATTTTAATACAGCAGAGTGCTCCTCTCACAGAAAGGATCTTTGAACTGCATTTTTCCAGTTTTTCAGTGCCCCCGTCAAGCAAGATCTTTGATTTGTGTTTTGTAAGATGTATTTTAATACTGCAGAGTGCTCGTCTCACAGAAAGGATCTTTGAACTGCATTTTTCCACAGTTTTTTAGTGCTCCCGTCAAGCAAGATCTTTGATTTGTGTTTTGTAACATGCATTTTGATACAGCAGAGTGCTCCTCTCACATCAAGGATCTTTGAACTGCATTTTTCCACAGTGTTTTAGTGCTCCCGTCAAGCAAGATCTTTGATTTGTGTTTTGTAACATGTATTTTGATACAGCAGAGTGCTCCTCTCACAAAAAGGATCTTTGAACTGCATTTTTCCACAGTTTTTTAGTGCTTCCGTCAAGCAAGATCTTTGATTTGTGTTTTGTAACATGTATTTTAATACAGCAGAGTGCTCCTCTCACAGAAAGGATCTATTGAACTGCATTTTTCCACAGTGTTTTAGTGCTCCCGTCAAGCAAGATCTTTGATTTGTGTTTTGTAACATGTATTTTGATACAGCAGAGTGCTCCTCTCACAAAAAGGATCTTTGAACTGCATTTTTCCACAGTTTTTTAGTGCTTCCGTCAAGCAAGATCTTTGATTTGTGTTTTGTAACATGTATTTTAATACAGCAGAGTGCTCCTGCCACAGAAAGGATCTTTGAACTGCAATTTCCACAGTGTTTTAATTTTCCCGTCAAACAAGATCTTTGATTTGTGTTTTGTAACATGTATTTTGATACAGCAGAGTGCTCCTCTCACATAAAGGATCTTTGAACTGCATTTTTCCACGGTGTTTTAGTGCTCCCGTCAAGCAAGACCTTTGATTTGTGTTTTGTAACATGCATTGTTATACAGCAGAGTGCTCCTCTCACATCAAGGATCTTTGAACTGCATTTTTCCACAGTGTTTTAGTGCTCCCGTCAAGCAAGATCTTTGATTTGTGTTTTCTAACATGTAATTTGATACAGCAGAGTGCTCCTCTCACAGAAAGGATCTTTGAACTGCATTTTTCCACAGTGTTTTAGTGCTCCCGTCAAGCAAGATCTTTGATTTGTGTTTTGTAACATGCATTTTGATACAGCAGAGTGCTCCTCTCACAGAAAGGATCTTTGAACTGCATTTTTTTCACAGTGTTTTAGTGCTCCCGTCAAGCAAGATCTTTGATTTGTGTTTTGTAACATGCATTTTGATACAGCAGAGTGCTCCTCTCACAAAAAGGATCTTTGAACTGCATTTTTCCACAGTTTTTTAGTGCTTCTGTCAAGCAAGATCTTTGATTTGTGTTTTGTAAGATGTATTTTAATACAGCAGAGTGCTCCTCTCACATAAAAGATCTTTGAACTGCATTTTTCCACAGTGTTTTAGTGCTCCCGTCAAGCAAGATCTTTGATTTGTGTTTTGTAACATGTAATTTGATACAGCAGAGTGCTCCTCTCACAGAAAGGATCTTTGAACTGCAATTTCCACAGTGTTTTAGTGCTCCCGTCAAGCAAGATCTTTGATTTGTGTTTTGTAAGATGTATTTTAATACAGCAGAGTGCTCCTCTCACATAAAGGATCTTTGAACTGCATTTTTTTCACAGTGTTTTAGTGCTCCCGTCAAGCAAGATCTTTGATTTGTGTTTTGTAACATGCATTTTTATACAGCAGAGTGCTCCTCTCACATAAAGGATCTTTGAACTGCATTTTTCCACAGTGTTTTAGTGCTCCCGTCAAGCAAGATCTTTGATTTGTGTTTTGTAACATGTATTTTGATACAGCAGAGTGCTCCTCTCACCAAAAGGATCTTTGAACTGCATTTTTCCACAGTTTTTTAGTGCTTCTGTCAAGCAAGATCTTTGATTTTTGTTTTGTAACATGTATTTTAATACAGCAGAGTGCTCCTGCCACAGAAAGGATCTTTGAACGGCAATTTCCACAGTGTTTTAGTGCTCCCGTCAAGCAAGTTCTTTGATTTGTGTTTTGTAAGATGTATTTTAATACAGCAGAGTGCTCCTCTCACATAAAGGATCTTTGAACTGCATTTTCCACAGTGTTTTAGTGCTCCCGTCAAGCAAGATCTTTGATTTGTGTTTTGTAACATGTATTTTAATACTGCAGAGTGCGCCTCTCACAGAAAGGATCTTTGAACTACATTTTTCCACAGTTTTTTAGTGCTCCCGTCAAGCAAGATCTTTGATTTGTGTTTTGTAACATGTATTTTGATACAGCAGAGTGCTCTTCTCACAAAAAGGATCTTTGAACTGCATTTTTCCACAGTGTTTTAGTGCTCCCGTCAAGCAAGATCTTTGATTTGTGTTTTGTAACATGTATTTTGATACAGCAGAGTGCTCCTCTCACAAAAAGGATCTTTGAACTGCATTTCTCCACAGTTTTTTAGTGCTTCCGTCAAGCAAGATCTTTGATTTGTGTTTTGTAACATGTATTTTAATACAGCAGAGTGCTCCTCTCACAGAAAGGATCTTTGAACTGCAATTTCCACAGTGTTTTAGTTTTCCTGTCAAGCAAGATCTTTGATTTGTGTTTTGTAACATGTATTTTGATACAGCAGTGCTCCTCTCTTATGAAGGATCTTTGAACTGCATTTTTCCACAGTTTTTTAGTGCTCCCGTCAAGCAAGATCTTTGACTTGTGTTTTGTAACATGTATTTTGATACAGCAGAGTGCTCCTCTCACAGAAAGGATCTTTGAACTGCAATTTTCCACAGTTTTTTAGTGCTCCCGTCAAGCAAGATCTTTGATTTGTGTTTTGTAACATGTATTTTAATACTGCAGAGTGCTCCTCTCACAGAAAGGATCTTTGAACTGCATTTTTACACAGTGTTTTAGTGCTCCCGTCAAGCAAAATCTTTGATTTGTGTTTTGTAACATGTATTTTGATATAGCAGAGTGCTCCTCTCACAAAAAGGATCTTTGAACTGCATTTTTCCACAGTTTTTTAGTGCTTCCGTCAAGCAAGATCTTTGATTTGTGTTTTGTAACATGTATTTTAATACAGCAGAGTGCTCCTGCCACAGAAAGGATCTTTGAACTGCAATTTCCACAGTGTTTTAATCTTCCCGTTAAACAAGATCTTTGACTTGTGTTTTGTAACATGTATTTTGATACAGCAGAGTGCTCCTCTCACAGAAAGGATCTTTGAACTGCATTTTTCCACAGTTTTTTAGTGCTCCCGTCAAGCAAGATCTTTGATTTGTGTTTTGTAACATGCATTGTAATACAGCAGAGTGCTCCTCTCACATCAAGGATCTTTGAACTGCATTTTTCCACAGTGTTTTAGTGCTCCCGTCAAGCAAGATCTTTGATTTGTGTTTTGTAACATGTAATTTGATACAGCAGAGTGCTCCTCTCACAGAAAGGATCTTTGAACTGCAATTTCCACAGTGTTTTAGTGCTCCCGTCAAGCAAGATCTTTGATTTGTGTTTTGTAACATGTATTTTAATACAGCAGAGTGCTCCTCTCACATAAACGATCTTTGAACTGCATTTTTTTCACAGTGTTTTAGTGCTCCCGTCAAGCAAGATCTTTGATTTGTGTTTTGTAACATGTATTTTAATACAGCAGAGTGCTCCTCTCACATAAAGGATCTTTGAACTGCATTTTTTTCACAGTGTTTTAGTGCTCCCGTCAAGCAAGATCTTTGATTTGTGTTTTGTAACATGCATTTTTATACAGCAGAGTGCTCCTCTCACATAAAGGATCTTTGAACTGCATTTTTCCACAGTGTTTTAGTGCTCCCGTCAAGCAAGATCTTTGATTTGTGTTTTGTAACATGTATTTTGATACAGCAGAGTGCTCCTCTCACCAAAAGGATCTTTGAACTGCATTTTTCCACAGTTTTTTAGTGCTTCTGTCAAGCAAGATCTTTGATTTGTGTTTTGTAACATGTATTTTAATACAGCAGAGTGCTCTTCTCACAGAAAGGATCTTTGAACTGCATTTTTCCACAGTGTTTTAGTGCTCCCGTCAAGCAAGTTCTTTGATTTGTGTTTTGTAAGATGTATTTTAATACAGCAGAGTGCTCCTCTCACAGAAAGGATCTTTGAACTGCATTTTTCCACAGTGTTTTAGTGCTCCCGTCAAGCAAGATCTTTGATTTGTGTTTTGTAACATGTATTTTAATACAGCAGAGTGCTCCTGTCACAGAAAGGATCTTTGAACTGCAATTTCCACAGTGTTTTAGATTTTCCTGTCAAACAAGATCTTTGACTTGTGTTTTGTAACATGTATTTTGATACAGCAGAGTGCTCCTCTCACATAAAGGATCTTTGAACTGCATTTTTCCACAGTGTTTTAGTGCTCCCGTCAAGCAAGATCTTTGATTTGTGTTTTGTAACATGCATTTTTATACAGCAGAGTGCTCCTCTCACATAAAGGATCTTTGAACTGCATTTTTCCACAGTGTTTTAGTGCTCCCGTCAAGCAAGATCTTTGATTTGTGTTTTGTAACATGTATTTTGATACAGCAGAGTGCTCCTCTCACAGAAAGGATCTTTGAACTGCAATTTCCACAGTGTTTTAGTTTTCCTGTCAAGCAAGATCTTTGATTTGTGTTTTGTAACATGTATTTTGATACAGCAGTGCTCCTCTCATATAAAAGATCTTTGAACTGCATTTTTCCACAGTTTTTTAGTGCTCCCGTCAAGCAAGATCTTTGACTTGTGTTTTGTAACATGTATTTTGATACAGCAGAGTGCTCCTCTCACAGAAAGGATCTTTGAACTGCAATTTTCCACAGTTTTTTAGTGCTCCCGTCAAGCAAGATCTTTGATTTGTGTTTTGTAACATGTATTTTAATACTGCAGAGTGCTCCTCTCACAGAAAGGATCTTTGAACTGCATTTTTACACAGTGTTTTAGTGCTCCCGTCAAGCAAAATCTTTGATTTGTGTTTTGTAACATGTATTTTGATATAGCAGAGTGCTCCTCTCACAAAAAGGATCTTTGAACTGCATTTTTCCACAGTTTTTTAGTGCTTCCGTCAAGCAAGATCTTTGATTTGTGTTTTGTAACATGTATTTTAATACAGCAGAGTGCTCCTGCCACAGAAAGGATCTTTGAACTGCAATTTCCACAGTGTTTTAGATTTTCCCGTCAAACAAGATCTTTGACTTGTGTTTTGTAACATGTATTTTGATACAGCAGAGTGCTCCTCTCACATAAAGGATCTTTGAACTGCATTTTTCCACGGTGTTTTAGTGCTCCCGTCAGGCAAGATCTTTGATTTGTGTTTTGTAACATGCATTGTAATACAGCAGAGTGCTCCTCTCACATCAAGGATCTTTGAACTGCATTTTTCCACAGTGTTTTAGTGCTCCCGTCAAGCAAGATCTTTGATTTGTGTTTTGTAACATGTAATTTGATACAGCAGAGTGCTCCTCTCACAGAAAGGATCTTTGAACTGCAAATTCCACAGTGTTTTAGTGCTCCCGTCAAGCAAGATCTTTGATTTGTGTTTTGTAACATGCATTGTAATACAGCAGAGTGCTCCTCTCACATCAAGGATCTTTGAACTGCATTTTTCCACAGTGTTTTAGTGCTCCCGTCAAGCAAGATCTTTGATTTGTGTTTTGTAACATGTATTTTAATACAGCAGAGTGCTCCTCTCACATAAAGGATCTTTGAACTGCATTTTTTTTCACAGTGTTTTAGTGCTCCCGTCAAGCAAGATCTTTGATTTGTGTTTTGTAACATGTATTTTAATACAGCAGAGTGCTCCTCTCACATAAAGGATCTTTGAACTGCATTTTTTTCACAGTGTTTTAGTGCTCCCGTCAAGCAAGATCTTTGATTTGTGTTTTGTAACATGCATTTTTATACAGCAGAGTGCTCCTCTCACATAAAGGATCTTTGAACTGCATTTTTCCACAGTGTTTTAGTGCTCCCGTCAAGCAAGATCTTTGATTTGTGTTTTGTAACATGTATTTTGATACAGCAGAGTGCTCCTCTCACCAAAAGGATCTTTGAACTGCATTTTTCCACAGTTTTTTAGTGCTTCTGTCAAGCAAGATCTTTGATTTGTGTTTTGTAACATGTATTTTAATACAGCAGAGTGCTCCTGCCACAGAAAGGATCTTTGAACTGCAATTTCCACAGTGTTTTAGTGCTCCCGTCAAGCAAGATCTTTGATTTGTGTTTTGTAACATGTATTTTAATACTGCAGAGTGCTCCTCTCACAGAAAGGATCTTTGAACTGCATTTTTACACAGTGTTTTAGTGCTCCCGTCAAGCAAGATCTTTGATTTGTGTTTTGTAACATGTATTTTGATACAGCAGAGTGCTCCTCTCACAAAAAGGATCTTTGAACTGCATTTTTCCACAGTTTTTTAGTGCTTCCGTCAAGCAAGATCTTTGATTTGTGTTTTGTAACATGTATTTTAATACAGCAGAGTGCTCCTCTCACAGAAAGGATCTTTGAACTGCAATTTCCACAGTGTTTTAGTTTTCCTGTCAAGCAAGATCTTTGATTTGTGTTTTGTAACATGTATTTTGATACAGCAGTGCTCCTCTCATATAAAGGATCTTTGAACTGCATTTTTCCACAGTTTTTTAGTGCTCCCGTCAAGCAAGATCTTTGACTTGTGTTTTGTAACATGTATTTTGATACAGCAGAGTGCTCCTCTCACAGAAAGGATCTTTGAACTGCAATTTTCCACAGTTTTTTAGTGCTCCCGTCAAGCAAAATCTTTGATTTGTGTTTTGTAACATGTATTTTGATATAGCAGAGTGCTCCTCTCACATAAAGGATCTTTGAACTGCATTTTTTTTCACAGTGTTTTAGTGCTCCCGTCAAGCAAGATCTTTGATTTGTGTTTTGTAACATGTATTTTAATACAGCAGAGTGCTCCTCTCACATAAAGGATCTTTGAACTGCATTTTTTTCACAGTGTTTTAGTGCTCCCGTCAAGCAAGATCTTTGATTTGTGTTTTGTAACATGCATTTTTATACAGCAGAGTGCTCCTCTCACATAAAGGATCTTTGAACTGCATTTTTCCACAGTGTTTTAGTGCTCCCGTCAAGCAAGATCTTTGATTTGTGTTTTGTAACATGTATTTTGATACAGCAGAGTGCTCCTCTCACAAAAAGGATCTTTGAACTGCATTTTTCCACAGTGTTTTAGTGCTCCCGTCAAGCAAGATCTTTGATTTGTGTTTTGTAACATGTATTTTAATACTGCAGAGTGCTCCTCTCACAGAAAGGATCTTTGAACTGCATTTTTACACAGTGTTTTAGTGCTTCTGTCAAGCAAGATCTTTGATTTGTGTTTTGTAACATGTATTTTAATACAGCAGAGTGCTCCTGCCACAGAAAGGATCTTTGAACTGCAATTTCCACAGTGTTTTAGTGCTCCCGTCAAGCAAGTTCTTTGATTTGTGTTTTGTAAGATGTATTTTAATACAGCAGAGTGCTCCTCTCACAGAAAGGATCTTTGAACTGCATTTTTCCACAGTGTTTTAGTGCTCCCGTCAAGCAAGATCTTTGATTTGTGTTTTGTAACATGTATTTTAATACAGCAGAGTGCTCCTGTCACAGAAAGGATCTTTGAACTGCAATTTCCACAGTGTTTTAATTTTCCTGTCAAACAAGATCTTTGACTTGTGTTTTGTAACATGTATTTTGATACAGCAGAGTGCTCCTCTCACATAAAGGATCTTTGAACTGCATTTTTCCACAGTGTTTTAGTGCTCCCGTCAAGCAAGATCTTTGATTTGTGTTTTGTAACATGCATTTTTATACAGCAGAGTGCTCCTTTCACATAAAGGATCTTTGAACTGCATTTTTCCACAGTGTTTTAGTGCTCCCGTCAAGCAAGATCTTTGATTTGTGTTTTGTAACATGTATTTTGATACAGCAGAGTGCTCCTCTCACAGAAAGGATCTTTGAACTGCAATTTCCACAGTGTTTTAGTGCTCCCGTCAAGCAAGATCTTTGATTTGTGTTTTGTAACATGTATTTTGATACAGCAGAGTGCTCCTCTCACAGAAAGGATCTTTGAACTGCAATTTCCACAGTGTTTTAATTTTCCTGTCAAACAAGATCTTTGACTTGTGTTTTGTAACATGTATTTTGATACAGCAGAGTGCTCCTCTCACAGAAAGGATCTTCGAACTGCAATTTTCCACAGTTTTTTAGTGCTCCCGTCAAGCAAGATCTTTGATTTGTGTTTTGTAACATGTATTTTAATACTGCAGAGTGCTCCTCTCACAGAAAGGATCTTTGAACTGCATTTTTCCAGTTTTTTAGTGCTCCCGTCAAGCAAGATCTTTGATTTGTATTTTTTAACATGTATTTTAATACAGCAGAGTGCTCCTCTCACATGAAGGATCTTTGAACTGCATTTTTCTAGTTTTTTAGTGCTCCCGTCAAGCAAGATCTTTGATTTGTGTTTTGTAAGATGTATTTTGATACAGCAGAGTGCTCCTCTCACAGAAAGGATCTTTGAACTGCAATTTCCACAGTGTTTTAGTTTTCCTGTCAAGCAAGATCTTTGATTTGTGTTTTGTAACATGTATTTTGATACAGCGGTGCTCCTCTCATATAAAGGATCTTTGAACTGCATTTTTCCACAGTTTTTTAGTGCTCCCGTCAAGCAAGATCTTTGATTTGTGTTTTGTAACATGCATTTTTATACAGCAGAGTGTTCCTCTCACATAAAGGATCTTTGAACTGCATTTTTCCACAGTGTTTTAGTGCTCCCGTCAAGCAAGTTCTTTGATTTGTGTTTTGTAAGATGTATTTTAATACAGCAGAGTGCTCCTCTCACAGAAAGGATCTTTGAACTGCATTTTTCCACAGTGTTTTAGTGCTCCCGTCAAGCAAGATCTTTGATTTGTGTTTTGTAACATGTATTTTAAAACTGCAGAGTGCTCCTCTCACAGAAAGGATCTTTGAACTACATTTTTCCACAGTTTTTTAGTGCTCCCGTCAAGCAAGATCTTTGATTTGTGTTTTGTAACATGTATTTTAATACAGCAGAGTGCTCCTGTCACAGAAAGGATCTTTGAACTGCAATTTCCACAGTGTTTTAATTTTCCTGTCAAGCAAGATCTTTGATTTGTGTTTTGTAACATGTATTTTGATACAGCAGAGTGCTCCTCTCACAAAAAGGATCTTTGAACTGCATTTTTCCACAGTTTTTTAGTGCTTCCGTCAAGCAAGATCTTTGATTTGTGTTTTGTAACATGTATTTTAATACAGCAGAGTGCTCCTCTCACAGAAAGGATCTTTGAACTGCAATTTCCACAGTGTTTTAGTTTTCCTGTCAAGCAAGATCTTTGATTTGTGTTTTGTAACATGTATTTTGATACAGCAGTGCTCCTCTCATATAAAGGATCTTTGAACTGCATTTTTCCACACTTTTTTAGTGCTCCCGTCAAGCAAGATCTTTGACTTGTGTTTTGTAACATGTATTTTGATACAGCAGAGTGCTCCTCTCACAGAAAGGATCTTTGAACTGCAATTTTCCACAGTTTTTTAGTGCTCCCGTCAAGCAAGATCTTTGATTTGTGTTTTGTAACATGTATTTTAATACTGCAGAGTGCTCTTCTCACAGAAAGGATCTTTGAACTGCATTTTTACACAGTGTTTTAGTGCTCCCGTCAAGCAAAATCTTTGATTTGTGTTTTGTAACATGTATTTTGATACAGCAGAGTGCTCCTCTCACATAAAGGATCTTTGAACTGCATTTTTCCACAGTGTTTTAGTGCTCCCGTCAAGCAAGATCTTTGATTTGTGTTTTGTAACATGTATTTTGATACAGCAGAGTGCTCCTCTCTCATAAAGGATCTTTGAACTGCATTTTTCCACAGTGTTTTAGTGCTCCCGTCAAGCAAGATCTTTGATTTGTGTTTTGTAACATGTAATTTGATACAGCAGAGTGCTCCTCTCACATAAAGGATCTTTGAACTTCATTTTTCCACAGTGTTTTAGTGATCCCGTCAAGCAAGATCTTTGATTTGTGTTTTGTAACATGTAATTTGATACAGCAGAGTGCTCCTCTCACAGAAAGGATCTTTGAACTGCAATTTCCACAGTGTTTTAGTGCTCCCGTCAAGCAAGATCTTTGATTTGTGTTTTGTAAGATGTATTTTAATACAGCAGAGTGCTCCTCTCACATAAAGGATCTTTGAACTGCATTTTTTTCACAGTGTTTTAGTGCTCCCGTCAAGCAAGATCTTTGATTTGTGTTTTGTAACATGCATTTTTATACAGCAGAGTGCTCCTCTCACATAAAGGATCTTTGAACTGCATTTTTCCACAGTGTTTTAGTGCTCCCGTCAAGCAAGTTCTTTGATTTGTGTTTTGTAAGATGTATTTGAATACAGCAGAGTGCTCCTCTCACAGAAAGGATCTTTGAACTGCATTTTTCCACAGTGTTTTAGTGCTCCCGTCAAGCAAGATCTTTGATTTGTGTTTTGTAACATGTATTTTAATACTGCAGAGTGCTCCTCTCACAGAAAGGATCTTTGAACTACATTTTTCCACAGTTTTTTAGTGCTCCCGTCAAGCAAGATCTTTGATTTGTGTTTTGTAACATGTATTTTAATACAGCAGAGTGCTCCTGTCACAGAAAGGATCTTTGAACTGCAATTTCCACAGTGTTTTAATTTTCCTGTCAAACAAGATCTTTGACTTGTGTTTTGTAACATGTATTTTGATACAGCAGAGTGCTCCTCTCACATAAAGGATCTTTGAACTGCATTTTTCCACAGTGTTTTAGTGCTCCCGTCAAGCAAGATCTTTGATTTGTGTTTTGTAACATGCATTTTTATACAGCAGAGTGCTCCTCTCACATAAAGGATCTTTGAACTGCATTTTTCCACAGTGTTTTAGTGCTCCCGTCAAGCAAGATCTTTGATTTGTGTTTTGTAACATGTATTTTGATACAGCAGAGTGCTCCTCTCACAAAAAGGATCTTTTAACTGCATTTTTCCACAGTTTTTTAGTGCTTCCGTCAAGCAAGATCTTTGATTTGTGTTTTGTAACATGTATTTTAATACAGCAGAGTGCTCCTCTCACAGAAAGGATCTTTGAACTGCAATTTCCACAGTGTTTTAGTTTTCCTGTCAAGCAAGATCTTTGATTTGTGTTTTGTAACATGTATTTTGATACAGCAGTGCTCCTCTCATATAAAGGATCTTTGAACTGCATTTTTCCACAGTTTTTTAGTGCTCCCGTCAAGCAAGATCTTTGACTTGTGTTTTGTAACATGTATTTTGATACAGCAGAGTGCTCCTCTCACAGAAAGGATCTTTGAACTGCAATTTTCCACAGTTTTTTAGTGCTCCCGTCAAGCAAGATCTTTGATTTGTGTTTTGTAACATGTATTTTAATACTGCAGAGTGCTCCTCTCACAGAAAGGATCTTTGAACTGCAATTTTCCACAGTTTTTTAGTGCTCCCGTCAAGCAAGATCTTTGATTTGTGTTTTGTAACATGTATTTTAATACAGCAGAGTGCTCCTGTCACAGAAAGGATCTTTGAACTGCAATTTCCACAGTGTTTTAATTTTCCTGTCAAACAAGATCTTTGACTTGTGTTTTGTAACATGTATTTTGATACAGCAGAGTGCTCCTCTCACATAAAGGATCTTTGAACTGCATTTTTCCACAGTGTTTTAGTGCTCCCGTCAAGCAAGATCTTTGATTTGTGTTTTGTAACATGCATTTTTATACAGCAGAGTGCTCCTCTCACATAAAGGATCTTTGAACTGCATTTTTCCACAGTGTTTTAGTGCTCCCGTCAAGCAAGATCTTTGATTTGTGTTTTGTAACATGTATTTTGATACAGCAGAGTGCTCCTCTCACAAAAAGGATCTTTTAACTGCATTTTTCCACAGTTTTTTAGTGCTTCCGTCAAGCAAGATCTTTGATTTGTGTTTTGTAACATGTATTTTAATACAGCAGAGTGCTCCTCTCACAGAAAGGATCTTTGAACTGCAATTTCCACAGTGTTTTAGTTTTCCTGTCAAGCAAGATCTTTGATTTGTGTTTTGTAACATGTATTTTGATACAGCAGTGCTCCTCTCATATAAAGGATCTTTGAACTGCATTTTTCCACAGTTTTTTAGTGCTCCCGTCAAGCAAGATCTTTGACTTGTGTTTTGTAACATGTATTTTGATACAGCAGAGTGCTCCTCTCACAGAAAGGATCTTTGAACTGCAATTTTCCACAGTTTTTTAGTGCTCCCGTCAAGCAAGATCTTTGATTTGTGTTTTGTAACATGTATTTTAATACTGCAGAGTGCTCCTCTCACAGAAAGGATCTTTGAACTGCATTTTTACACAGTGTTTTAGTGCTCCCGTCAAGCAAGTTCTTTGATTTGTGTTTTGTAACATGTATTTTGATATAGCAGAGTGCTCCTCTCACAAAAAGGATCTTTGAACTGCATTTTTCCACAGTTTTTTAGTGCTTCCGTCAAGCAAGATCTTTGATTTGTGTTTTGTAACATGTATTTTAATACAGCAGAGTGCTCCTGCCACAGAAAGGATCTTTGAACTGCAATTTCCACAGTGTTTTAATTTTCCCGTCAAACAAGATCTTTGACTTGTGTTTTGTAACATGTATTTTGATACAGCAGAGTGCTCCTCTCACATAAAGGATCTTTGAACTGCATTTTTCCACAGTGTTTTAGTGCTCCTGTCAAGCAAGATCTTTGATTTGTGTTTTGTAACATGTAATTTGATACAGCAGAGTGCTCCTCTCACAGAAAGGATCTTTGAACTGCAATTTCCACAGTGTTTTAGTGCTCCCGTCAAGCAAGATCTTTGATTTGTGTTTTGTAAGATGTATTTTAATACAGCAGAGTGCTCCTCTCACATAAAGGATCTTTGAACTGCATTTTTTTCACAGTGTTTTATTGCTCCCGTCAAGCAAGATCTTTGATTTGTGTTTTGTAACATGCATTTTTATACAGCAGAGTGCTCCTCTCACATAAAGGATCTTTGAACTGCATTTTTCCACAGTGTTTTAGTGCTCCCGTCAAGCAAGATCTTTGATTTGTGTTTTGTAACATGTATTTTGATACAGCAGAGTGCTCCTCTCACAAAAAGGATCTTTGAACTGCATTTTTCCACAGTGTTTTAGTGCTCCCGTCAAGCAAGATTTTTGATTTGTGTTTTGTAACATGAATTTTAATACTGCAGAGTGCTCCTCTCACAGAAAGGATCTTTGAACTGCATTTTTACACAGTGTTTTAGTGCTCCCGTCAAGCAAAATCTTTGATTTGTGTTTTGTAACATGTATTTTGATATAGCAGAGTGCTCCTCTCACAAAAAGGATCTTTGAACTGCATTTTTCCACAGTTTTTTAGTGCTTCCGTCAAGCAAGATCTTTGATTTGTGTTTTGTAACATGTATTTTAATACAGCAGAGTGCTCCTGCCGCAGAAAGGATCTTTGAACTGCAATTTCCACAGTGTTTTAATTTTCCCGTCAAACAAGATCTTTGACTTGTGTTTTGTAACATGTATTTTGATACAGCAGAGTGCTCCTCTCACATAAAGGATCTTTGAACTGCATTTTTCCACAGTGTTTTAGTGCTCCCGTCAAGCAAGATCTTTGATTTGTGTTTTGTAACATGTAATTTGATACAGCAGAGTGCTCCTCTTACAGAAAGGATCTTTGAACTGCAATTTCCACAGTGTTTTAGTGCTCCCGTCAAGCAAGATCTTTGATTTGTGTTTTGTAAGATGTATTTTAATACAGCAGAGTGCTCCTCTCACATAAAGGATCTTTGAACTGCATTTTTTTCACAGTGTTTTATTGCTCCCGTCAAGCAAGATCTTTGATTTGTGTTTTGTAACATGCATTTTTATACAGCAGAGTGCTCTTCTCACATAAAGGATCTTTGAACTGCATTTTTCCACAGTGTTTTAGTGCTCCCGTCAAGCAAGATCTTTGATTTGTGTTTTGTAACATGTATTTTGATACAGCAGAGTGCTCCTCTCACAAAAAGGATCTTTGAACTGCATTTTTCCACAGTGTTTTAGTGCTCCCGTCAAGCAAGATCTTTGATTTGTGTTTTGTAACATGTATTTTAATACTGCAGAGTGCTCCTCTCACAGAAAGGATCTTTGAACTACATTTTTCCACAGTTTTTTAGTGCTCCCGTCAAGCAAGATCTTTGATTTGTGTTTTGTAACATGTATTTTGATACAGCAGAGTGCTCCTCTCACAAAAAGGATCTTTGAACTGCATTTTTCCACAGTTTTTTAGTGCTTCCGTCAAGCAAGATCTTTGATTTGTGTTTTGTAACATGTATTTTAATACAGCAGAGTGCTCCTCTCACAGAAAGGATCTTTGAACTGCAATTTCCACAGTGTTTTAGTTTTCCTGTCAAGCAAGATCTTTGATTTGTGTTTTGTAACATGTATTTTGATACAGCAGTGCTCCTCTCATATAAAGGATCTTTGAACTGCATTTTTCCACAGTTTTTTAGTGCTCCCGTCAAGCAAGATCTTTGACTTGTGTTTTGTAACATAAATAAATAAATAAATGGGTTGTACTTGTATAGCGCTTTTCTACCTTCAAGGTACTCAAAGCGCTTTGACACTACTTCCACATTTACCCATTCACACACACATTCACACACTGATGGAGGGAGCTGCCATGCAAGGCGCTAACCAGCACCCATCAGGAGCAAGGGTGAAGTGTCTTGCTCAGGACACAACGGACATGACGAGCATGTATTTTGATACAGCAGAGTGCTCCTCTCACAGAGAGGATCTTTGAACTGCAATTTTCCACAGTTTTTTAGTGCTCCCGTCAAGCAAGATCTTTGATTTGTGTTTTGTAACATGTATTTTAATACTGCAGAGTGCTCTTCTCACAGAAAGGATCTTTGAACTGCATTTTTACACAGTGTTTTAGTGCTCCCGTCAAGCAAAATCTTTGATTTGTGTTTTGTAACATGTATTTTGATACAGCAGAGTGCTCCTCTCACATAAAGGATCTTTGAACTGCATTTTTCCACAGTGTTTTAGTGCTCCCGTCAAGCAAGATCTTTGATTTGTGTTTTGTAACATGTAATTTGATACAGCAGAGTGCTCCTCTCACATAAAGGATCTTTGAACTTCATTTTTCCACAGTGTTTTAGTGATCCCGTCAAGCAAGATCTTTGATTTGTGTTTTGTAACATGTAATTTGATACAGCAGAGTGCTCCTCTCACAGAAAGGATCTTTGAACTGCAATTTCCACAGTGTTTTAGTGCTCCCGTCAAGCAAGATCTTTGATTTGTGTTTTGTAAGATGTATTTTAATACAGCAGAGTGCTCCTCTCACATAAAGGATCTTTGAACTGCATTTTTTTCACAGTGTTTTAGTGCTCCCGTCAAGCAAGATCTTTGATTTGTGTTTTGTAACATGCATTTTTATACAGCAGAGTGCTCCTCTCACATAAAGGATCTTTGAACTGCATTTTTCCACAGTGTTTTAGTGCTCCCGTCAAGCAAGTTCTTTGATTTGTGTTTTGTAAGATGTATTTGAATACAGCAGAGTGCTCCTCTCACAGAAAGGATCTTTGAACTGCATTTTTCCACAGTGTTTTAGTGCTCCCGTCAAGCAAGATCTTTGATTTGTGTTTTGTAACATGTATTTTAATACTGCAGAGTGCTCCTCTCACAGAAAGGATCTTTGAACTACATTTTCCCACAGTTTTTTAGTGCTCCCGTCAAGCAAGATCTTTGATTTGTGTTTTGTAACATGTATTTTAATACAGCAAAGTGCTCCTGTCACAGAAAGGATCTTTGAACTGCAATTTCCACAGTGTTTTAATTTTCCTGTCAAACAAGATCTTTGACTTGTGTTTTGTAACATGTATTTTGATACAGCAGAGTGCTCCTCTCACATAAAGGATCTTTGAACTGCATTTTTCCACAGTGTTTTAGTGCTCCCGTCAAGCAAGATCTTTGATTTGTGTTTTGTAACATGCATTTTTATACAGCAGAGTGCTCCTCTCACATAAAGGATCTTTGAACTTCATTTTTCCACAGTGTTTTAGTGCTCCCGTCAAGCAAGATCTTTGATTTGTGTTTTGTAACATGTATTTTGATACAGCAGAGTGCTCCTCTCACAAAAAGGATCTTTTAACTGCATTTTTCCACAGTTTTTTAGTGCTTCCGTCAAGCAAGATCTTTGATTTGTGTTTTGTAACATGTATTTTAATACAGCAGAGTGCTCCTCTCACAGAAAGGATCTTTGAACTGCAATTTCCACAGTGTTTTAGTTTTCCTGTCAAGCAAGATCTTTGATTTGTGTTTTGTAACATGTATTTTGATACAGCAGTGCTCCTCTCATATAAAGGATCTTTGAACTGCATTTTTCCACAGTTTTTTAGTGCTCCCGTCAAGCAAGATCTTTGACTTGTGTTTTGTAACATGTATTTTGATACAGCAGAGTGCTCCTCTCACAGAAAGGATCTTTGAACTGCAATTTTCCACAGTTTTTTAGTGCTCCCGTCAAGCAAGATCTTTGATTTGTGTTTTGTAACATGTATTTTAATACTGCAGAGTGCTCCTCTCACAGAAAGGATCTTTGAACTGCATTTTTACACAGTGTTTTAGTGCTCCCGTCAAGCAAAATCTTTGATTTGTGTTTTGTAACATGTATTTTGATATAGCAGAGTGCTCCTCTCACAAAAAGGATCTTTGAACTGCATTTTTCCACAGTTTTTTAGTGCTTCCGTCAAGCAAGATCTTTGATTTGTGTTTTGTAACATGTATTTTAATACAGCAGAGTGCTCCTGCCACAGAAAGGATCTTTGAACTGCAATTTCCACAGTGTTTTAATTTTCCCGTCAAACAAGATCTTTGACTTGTGTTTTGTAACATGTATTTTGATACAGCAGAGTGCTCCTCTCACATAAAGGATCTTTGAACTGCATTTTTCCACAGTGTTTTAGTGCTCCCGTCAAGCAAGATCTTTGATTTGTGTTTTGTAACATGTAATTTGATACAGCAGAGTGCTCCTCTCACAGAAAGGATCTTTGAACTGCAATTTCCACAGTGTTTTAGTGCTCCCGTCAAGCAAGATCTTTGATTTGTGTTTTGTAAGATGTATTTTAATACAGCAGAGTGCTCCTCTCACATAAAGGATCTTTGAACTGCATTTTTTTCACAGTGTTTTATTGCTCCCGTCAAGCAAGATCTTTGATTTGTGTTTTGTAACATGCATTTTTATACAGCAGAGTGCTCCTCTCACATAAAGGATCTTTGAACTGCATTTTTACACAGTGTTTTAGTGCTCCCGTCAAGCAAGATCTTTGATTTGTGTTTTGTAACATGTATTTTGATACAGCAGAGTGCTCCTCTCACAAAAAGGATCTTTGAACTGCATTTTTCCACAGTGTTTTAGTGCTCCCGTCAAGCAAGATCTTTGATTTGTGTTTTGTAACATGTATTTTAATACTGCAGAGTGCTCCTCTCACAGAAAGGATCTTTGAACTGCATTTTTACACAGTGTTTTAGTGCTCCCGTCAAGCAAAATCTTTGATTTGTGTTTTGTAACATGTATTTTGATATAGCAGAGTGCTCCTCTCACAAAAAGGATCTTTGAACTGCATTTTTCCACAGTTTTTTAGTGCTTCCGTCAAGCAAGATCTTTGATTTGTGTTTTGTAACATGTATTTTAATACAGCAGAGTGCTCCTGCCACAGAAAGGATCTTTGAACTGCAATTTCCACAGTGTTTTAATTTTCCCGTCAAACAAGATCTTTGACTTGTGTTTTGTAACATGTATTTTGATACAGCAGAGTGCTCCTCTCACATAAAGGATCTTTGAACTGCATTTTTCCACAGTGTTTTAGTGCTCCCGTCAAGCAAGATCTTTGATTTGTGTTTTGTAACATGTAATTTGATACAGCAGAGTGCTCCTCTTACAGAAAGGATCTTTGAACTGCAATTTCCACAGTGTTTTAGTGCTCCCGTCAAGCAAGATCTTTGATTTGTGTTTTGTAAGATGTATTTTAATACAGCAGAGTGCTCCTCTCACATAAAGGATCTTTGAACTGCATTTTTTTCACAGTGTTTTATTGCTCCCGTCAAGCAAGATCTTTGATTTGTGTTTTGTAACATGCATTTTTATACAGCAGAGTGCTCCTCTCACATAAAGGATCTTTGAACTGCATTTTTCCACAGTGTTTTAGTGCTCCCGTCAAGCAAAATCTTTGATTTGTGTTTTGTAACATGTATTTTGATATAGCAGAGTGCTCCTCTCACAAAAAGGATCTTTGAACTGCATTTTTCCACAGTTTTTTAGTGCTTCCGTCAAGCAAGATCTTTGATTTGTGTTTTGTAACATGTATTTTAATACAGCAGAGTGCTCCTGCCACAGAAAGGATCTTTGAACTGCAATTTCCACAGTGTTTTAATTTTCCCGTCAAACAAGATCTTTGACTTGTGTTTTGTAACATGTATTTTGATACAGCAGAGTGCTCCTCTCACATAAAGGATCTTTGAACTGCATTTTTCCACAGTGTTTTAGTGCTCCCGTCAAGCAAGATCTTTGATTTGTGTTTTGTAACATGTAATTTGATACAGCAGAGTGCTCCTCTCACAGAAAGGATCTTTGAACTGCAATTTCCACAGTGTTTTAGTGCTCCCGTCAAGCAAGATCTTTGATTTGTGTTTTGTAAGATGTATTTTAATACAGCAGAGTGCTCCTCTCACATAAAGGATCTTTGAACTGCATTTTTTTCACAGTGTTTTATTGCTCCCGTCAAGCAAGATCTTTGATTTGTGTTTTGTAACATGCATTTTTATACAGCAGAGTGCTCCTCTCACATAAAGGATCTTTGAACTGCATTTTTCCACAGTGTTTTAGTGCTCCCGTCAAGCAAGATCTTTGATTTGTGTTTTGTAACATGTATTTTGATACAGCAGAGTGCTCCTCTCACAAAAAGGATCTTTGAACTGCATTTTTCCACAGTGTTTTAGTGCTCCCGTCAAGCAAGATCTTTGATTTGTGTTTTGTAACATGTATTTTAATACTGCAGAGTGCTCCTCTCACAGAAAGGATCTTTGAACTGCATTTTTACACAGTGTTTTAGTGCTCCCGTCAAGCAAAATCTTTGATTTGTGTTTTGTAACATGTATTTTGATATAGCAGAGTGCTCCTCTCACAAAAAGGATCTTTGAACTGCATTTTTCCACAGTTTTTTAGTGCTTCCGTCAAGCAAGATCTTTGATTTGTGTTTTGTAACATGTATTTTAATACAGCAGAGTGCTCCTGCCACAGAAAGGATCTTTGAACTGCAATTTCCACAGTGTTTTAATTTTCCCGTCAAACAAGATCTTTGACTTGTGTTTTGTAACATGTATTTTGATACAGCAGAGTGCTCCTCTCACATAAAGGATCTTTGAACTGCATTTTTCCACAGTGTTTTAGTGCTCCCGTCAAGCAAGATCTTTGATTTGTGTTTTGTAACATGTAATTTGATACAGCAGAGTGCTCCTCTTACAGAAAGGATCTTTGAACTGCAATTTCCACAGTGTTTTAGTGCTCCCGTCAAGCAAGATCTTTGATTTGTGTTTTGTAAGATGTATTTTAATACAGCAGAGTGCTCCTCTCACATAAAGGATCTTTGAACTGCATTTTTTTCACAGTGTTTTATTGCTCCCGTCAAGCAAGATCTTTGATTTGTGTTTTGTAACATGCATTTTTATACAGCAGAGTGCTCCTCTCACATAAAGGATCTTTGAACTGCATTTTTCCACAGTGTTTTAGTGCTCCCGTCAAGCAAAATCTTTGATTTGTGTTTTGTAACATGTATTTTGATATAGCAGAGTGCTCCTCTCACAAAAAGGATCTTTGAACTGCATTTTTCCACAGTTTTTTAGTGCTTCCGTCAAGCAAGATCTTTGATTTGTGTTTTGTAACATGTATTTTAATACAGCAGAGTGCTCCTGCCACAGAAAGGATCTTTGAACTGCAATTTCCACAGTGTTTTAAATTTCCCGTCAAACAAGATCTTTGACTTGTGTTTTGTAACATGTATTTTGATACAGCAGAGTGCTCCTCTCACATAAAGGATCTTTGAACTGCATTTTTCCACAGTGTTTTAGTGCTCCCGTCAAGCAAGATCTTTGATTTGTGTTTTGTAACATGTAATTTGATACAGCAGAGTGCTCCTCTCACAGAAAGGATCTTTGAACTGCAATTTCCACAGTGTTTTAGTGCTCCCGTCAAGCAAGATCTTTGATTTGTGTTTTGTAAGATGTATTTTAATACAGCAGAGTGCTCCTCTCACATAAAGGATCTTTGAACTGCATTTTTTTCACAGTGTTTTATTGCTCCCGTCAAGCAAGATCTTTGATTTGTGTTTTGTAACATGCATTTTTATACAGCAGAGTGCTCCTCTCACATAAAGGATCTTTGAACTGCATTTTTCCACAGTGTTTTAGTGCTCCCGTCAAGCAAGATCTTTGATTTGTGTTTTGTAACATGTATTTTGATACAGCAGAGTGCTCCTCTCACAAAAAGGATCTTTGAACTGCATTTTTCCACAGTGTTTTAGTGCTCCCGTCAAGCAAGATCTTTGATTTGTGTTTTGTAACATGTATTTTAATACTGCAGAGTGCTCCTCTCACAGAAAGGATCTTTGAACTACATTTTTCCACAGTTTTTTAGTGCTCCCGTCAAGCAAGATCTTTGATTTGTGTTTTGTAACATGTATTTTAATACAGCAGAGTGCTCCTGTCACAGAAAGGATTTTTGAACTGCAATTTCCACAGTGTTTTAATTTTCCTGTCAAACAAGATCTTTGACTTGTGTTTTGTAACATGTATTTTGATACAGCAGAGTGCTCCTCTCACATAAAGGATCTTTGAACTGCATTTTTCCACAGTGTTTTAGTGCTCCCGTCAAGCAAGATCTTTGATTTGTGTTTTGTAACATGTATTTTGATACAGCAGTGCTCCTCTCATATAAAGGATCTTTGAACTGCATTTTTCCACAGTTTTTTAGTGCTCCCGTCAAGCAAGATCTTTGATTTGTGTTTTGTAACATGTATTTTAATACTGCAGAGTGCTCCTCTCACAGAAAGGATCTTTGAACTGCATTTTTACACAGTGTTTTAGTGCTCCCGTCAAGCAAGATCTTTGATTTGTGTTTTGTAACATGTATTTTGATACAGCAGAGTGCTCCTCTCACAAAAAGGATCTTTGAACTGCATTTTTCCACAGTTTTTTAGTGCTTCCGTCAAGCAAGATCTTTGATTTGTGTTTTGTAACATGTATTTTAATACAGCAGAGTGCTCCTCTCACAGAAAGGATCTTTGAACTGCAATTTCCACAGTGTTTTAGTTTTCCTGTCAAGCAAGATCTTTGATTTGTGTTTTGTAACATGTATTTTGATACAGCAGTGCTCCTCTCATATAAAAGATCTTTGAACTGCATTTTTCCACTCCCGTCAAGCAAGATCTTTGATTTGTGTTTTGTAACATGTAATTTGATACAGCAGAGTGCTCCTCTTACAGAAAGGATCTTTGAACTGCAATTTCCACAGTGTTTTAGTGCTCCCGTCAAGCAAGATCTTTGATTTGTGTTTTGTAAGATGTATTTTAATACAGCAGAGTGCTCCTCTCACATAAAGGATCTTTGAACTGCATTTTTTTCACAGTGTTTTATTGCTCCCGTCAAGCAAGATCTTTGATTTGTGTTTTGTAACATGCATTTTTATACAGCAGAGTGCTCCTCTCACATAAAGGATCTTTGAACTGCATTTTTCCACAGTGTTTTAGTGCTCCCGTCAAGCAAGATCTTTGATTTGTGTTTTGTAACAAGTATTTTGATACAGCAGAGTGCTCCTCTCACAAAAAGGATCTTTGAACTGCATTTTTCCACAGTGTTTTAGTGCTCCCGTCAAGCAAGATCTTTGATTTGTGTTTTGTAACATGTATTTTAATACTGCAGAGTGCTCCTCTCACAGAAAGGATCTTTGAACTACATTTTTCCACAGTTTTTTAGTGCTCCCGTCAAGCAAGATCTTTGATTTGTGTTTTGTAACATGTATTTTAATACAGCAGAGTGCTCCTGTCACAGAAAGGATTTTTGAACTGCAATTTCCACAGTGTTTTAGTTTTCCTGTCAAGCAAGATCTTTGATTTGTGTTTTGTAACATGTATTTTGATACAGCAGTGCTCCTCTCATATAAAAGATCTTTGAACTGCATTTTTCCACTCCCGTCAAGCAAGATCTTTGATTTGTGTTTTGTAACATGTAATTTGATACAGCAGAGTGCTCCTCTTACAGAAAGGATCTTTGAACTGCAATTTCCACAGTGTTTTAGTGCTCCCGTCAAGCAAGATCTTTGATTTGTGTTTTGTAAGATGTATTTTAATACAGCAGAGTGCTCCTCTCACATAAAGGATCTTTGAACTGCATTTTTTTCACAGTGTTTTATTGCTCCCGTCAAGCAAGATCTTTGATTTGTGTTTTGTAACATGCATTTTTATACAGCAGAGTGCTCCTCTCACATAAAGGATCTTTGAACTGCATTTTTCCACAGTGTTTTAGTGCTCCCGTCAAGCAAGATCTTTGATTTGTGTTTTGTAACATGTATTTTGATACAGCAGAGTGCTCCTCTCACAAAAAGGATCTTTGAACTGCATTTTTCCACAGTGTTTTAGTGCTCCCGTCAAGCAAGATCTTTGATTTGTGTTTTGTAACATGTATTTTAATACTGCAGAGTGCTCCTCTCACAGAAAGGATCTTTGAACTACATTTTTCCACAGTTTTTTAGTGCTCCCGTCAAGCAAGATCTTTGATTTGTGTTTTGTAACATGTATTTTAATACAGCAGAGTGCTCCTGTCACAGAAAGGATTTTTGAACTGCAATTTCCACAGTGTTTTAATTTTCCTGTCAAACAAGATCTTTGACTTGTGTTTTGTAACATGTATTTTGATACAGCAGAGTGCTCCTCTCACATAAAGGATCTTTGAACTGCATTTTTCCACAGTGTTTTAGTGCTCCCGTCAAGCAAGATCTTTGATTTGTGTTTTGTAACATGTATTTTGATACAGCAGAGTGCTCCTCTCACAAAAAGGATCTTTGAACTGCATTTTCCCACAGTTTTTTAGTGCTTCCGTCAAGCAAGATCTTTGATTTGTGTTTTGTAACATGTATTTTAATACAGCAGAGTGCTCCTCTCACAGAAAGGATCTTTGAACTGCAATTTCCACAGTGTTTTAGTTTTCCTGTCAAGCAAGATCTTTGATTTGTGTTTTGTAACATGTATTTTGATACAGCAGTGCTCCTCTCATATAAAGGATCTTTGAACTGCATTTTTCCACAGTTTTTTAGTGCTCCCGTCAAGCAAGATCTTTGATTTGTGTTTTGTAACATGTATTTTAATACTGCAGAGTGCTCCTCTCACAGAAAGGATCTTTGAACTGCATTTTTACACAGTGTTTTAGTGCTCCCGTCAAGCAAGATCTTTGATTTGTGTTTTGTAACATGTATTTTGATACAGCAGAGTGCTCCTCTCACAAAAAGGATCTTTGAACTGCATTTTTCCACAGTTTTTTAGTGCTTCCGTCAAGCAAGATCTTTGATTTGTGTTTTGTAACATGTATTTTAATACAGCAGAGTGCTCCTCTCACAGAAAGGATCTTTGAACTGCAATTTCCACAGTGTTTTAGTTTTCCTGTCAAGCAAGATCTTTGATTTGTGTTTTGTAACATGTATTTTGATACAGCAGTGCTCCTCTCATATAAAAGATCTTTGAACTGCATTTTTCCACAGTTTTTTAGTGCTCCCGTCAAGCAAGATCTTTGACTTGTGTTTTGTAACATGTATTTTGATACAGCAGAGTGCTCCTCTCACAGAAAGGATCTTTGAACTGCAATTTTCCACAGTTTTTTAGTGCTCCCGTCAAGCAAGATCTTTGATTTGTGTTTTGTAACATGTATTTTGATACAGCAGAGTGCTCCTCTCACATAAAGGATCTTTGAACTGCATTTTTACACGGTGTTTTAGTGCTCCCGTCAGGCAAGATCTTTGATTTGTGTTTTGTAACATGCATTGTAATACAGCAGAGTGCTCCTCTCACATCAAGGATCTTTGAACTGAGTTTTTCCACAGTGTTTTAGTGCTCCCGTCAAGCAAGATCTTTGATTTGTGTTTTGTAACATGTAATTTGATACAGCAGAGTGCTCCTCTCACAGAAAGGATCTTTGAACTGCAAATTCCACAGTGTTTTAGTGCTCCCGTCAAGCAAGATCTTTGATTTGTGTTTTGTAAGATGTATTTTAATACAGCAGAGTGCTCCTCTCACATAAAGGATCTTTGAACTGCATTTTTTTCACAGTGTTTTAGTGCTCCCGTCAAGCAAGATCTTTGATTTGTGTTTTGTAACATGTATTTTAATACAGCAGAGTGCTCCTCTCACATAAAGGATCTTTGAACTGCATTTTTTTCACAGTGTTTTAGTGCTCCCGTCAAGCAAGATCTTTGATTTGTGTTTTGTAACATGCATTTTTATACAGCAGAGTGCTCCTCTCACATAAAGGATCTTTGAACTGCATTTTTCCACAGTGTTTTAGTGCTCCCGTCAAGCAAGATCTTTGATTTGTGTTTTGTAACATGTATTTTGATACAGCAGAGTGCTCCTCTCACCAAAAGGATCTTTGAACTGCATTTTTCCACAGTTTTTTAGTGCTTCTGTCAAGCAAGATCTTTGATTTGTGTTTTGTAACATGTATTTTAATACAGCAGAGTGCTCCTGCCACAGAAAGGATCTTTGAACTGCAATTTCCACAGTGTTTTAGTGCTCCCGTCAAGCAAGATCTTTGATTTGTGTTTTGTAACATGTATTTTAATACTGCAGAGTGCTCCTCTCACAGAAAGGATCTTTGAACTGCATTTTTACACAGTGTTTTAGTGCTCCCGTCAAGCAAGATCTTTGATTTGTGTTTTGTAACATGTATTTTGATACAGCAGAGTGCTCCTCTCACAAAAAGGATCTTTGAACTGCATTTTTCCACAGTTTTTTAGTGCTTCCGTCAAGCAAGATCTTTGATTTGTGTTTTGTAACATGTATTTTAATACAGCAGAGTGCTCCTCTCACAGAAAGGATCTTTGAACTGCAATTTCCACAGTGTTTTAGTTTTCCTGTCAAGCAAGATCTTTGATTTGTGTTTTGTAACTAGTATTTTGATACAGCAGTGCTCCTCTCATATAAAGGATCTTTGAACTGCATTTTTCCACAGTTTTTTAGTGCTCCCGTCAAGCAAGATCTTTGACTTGTGTTTTGTAACATGTATTTTGATACAGCAGAGTGCTCCTCTCACAGAAAGGATCTTTGAACTGCAATTTTCCACAGTTTTTTAGTGCTCCCGTCAAGCAAAATCTTTGATTTGTGTTTTGTAACATGTATTTTGATATAGCAGAGTGCTCCTCTCACATAAAGGATCTTTGAACTGCATTTTTTTCACAGTGTTTTAGTGCTCCCGTCAAGCAAGATCTTTGATTTGTGTTTTGTAACATGCATTTTTATACAGCAGAGTGCTCCTCTCACATAAAGGATCTTTGAACTGCATTTTTCCACAGTGTTTTAGTGCTCCCGTCAAGCAAGATCTTTGATTTGTGTTTTGTAACATGTATTTTGATACAGCAGAGTGCTCCTCTCACCAAAAGGATCTTTGAACTGCATTTTTCCACAGTTTTTTAGTGCTTCTGTCAAGCAAGATCTTTGATTTGTGTTTTGTAACATGTATTTTAATACAGCAGAGTGCTCCTGCCACAGAAAGGATCTTTGAACTGCAATTTCCACAGTGTTTTAGTGCTCCCGTCAAGCAAGTTCTTTGATTTGTGTTTTGTAAGATGTATTTTAATACAGCAGAGTGCTCCTCTCACAGAAAGGATCTTTGAACTGCATTTTTCCACAGTGTTTTAGTGCTCCCGTCAAGCAAGATCTTTGATTTGTGTTTTGTAACATGTATTTTAATACAGCAGAGTGCTCCTCTCACAGAAAGGATCTTTGAACTGCAATTTCCACAGTGTTTTAGTTTTCCTGTCAAGCAAGATCTTTGATTTGTGTTTTGTAACATGTATTTTGATACAGCAGTGCTCCTCTCATATAAAGGATCTTTGAACTGCATTTTTCCACAGTTTTTTAGTGCTCCCGTCAAGCAAGATCTTTGATTTGTGTTTTGTAACATGTATTTTAATACTGCAGAGTGCTCCTCTCACAGAAAGGATCTTTGAACTGCATTTTTACACAGTGTTTTAGTGCTCCCGTCAAGCAAGATCTTTGATTTGTGTTTTGTAACATGTATTTTGATACAGCAGAGTGCTCCTCTCACAAAAAGGATCTTTGAACTGCATTTTTCCACAGTTTTTTAGTGCTTCCGTCAAGCAAGATCTTTGATTTGTGTTTTGTAACATGTATTTTAATACAGCAGAGTGCTCCTCTCACAGAAAGGATCTTTGAACTGCAATTTTCCACAGTTTTTTAGTGCTCCCGTCAAGCAAAATCTTTGATTTGTGTTTTGTAACATGTATTTTGATATAGCAGAGTGCTCCTCTCACATAAAGGATCTTTGAACTGCATTTTTTTCACAGTGTTTTAGTGCTCCCGTCAAGCAAGATCTTTGATTTGTGTTTTGTAACATGCATTTTTATACAGCAGAGTGCTCCTCTCACATAAAGGATCTTTGAACTGCATTTTTCCACAGTGTTTTAGTGCTCCCGTCAAGCAAGATCTTTGATTTGTGTTTTGTAACATGTATTTTGATACAGCAGAGTGCTCCTCTCACCAAAAGGATCTTTGAACTGCATTTTTCCACAGTTTTTTAGTGCTTCTGTCAAGCAAGATCTTTGATTTGTGTTTTGTAACATGTATTTTAATACAGCAGAGTGCTCCTGCCACAGAAAGGATCTTTGAACTGCAATTTCCACAGTGTTTTAGTGCTCCCGTCAAGCAAGTTCTTTGATTTGTGTTTTGTAAGATGTATTTTAATACAGCAGAGTGCTCCTCTCACAGAAAGGATCTTTGAACTGCATTTTTCCACAGTGTTTTAGTGCTCCCGTCAAGCAAGATCTTTGATTTGTGTTTTGTAACATGTATTTTAATACAGCAGAGTGCTCCTCTCACAGAAAGGATCTTTGAACTGCAATTTCCACAGTGTTTTAGTTTTCCTGTCAAGCAAGATCTTTGATTTGTGTTTTGTAACATGTATTTTGATACAGCAGTGCTCCTCTCATATAAAGGATCTTTGAACTGCATTTTTCCACAGTTTTTTAGTGCTCCCGTCAAGCAAGATCTTTGATTTGTGTTTTGTAACATGTATTTTAATACTGCAGAGTGCTCCTCTCACAGAAAGGATCTTTGAACTGCATTTTTACACAGTGTTTTAGTGCTCCCGTCAAGCAAGATCTTTGATTTGTGTTTTGTAACATGTATTTTGATACAGCAGAGTGCTCCTCTCACAAAAAGGATCTTTGAACTGCATTTTTCCACAGTTTTTTAGTGCTTCCGTCAAGCAAGATCTTTGATTTGTGTTTTGTAACATGTATTTTAATACAGCAGAGTGCTCCTCTCACAGAAAGGATCTTTGAACTGCAATTTTCCACAGTTTTTTAGTGCTCCCGTCAAGCAAAATCTTTGATTTGTGTTTTGTAACATGTATTTTGATATAGCAGAGTGCTCCTCTCACATAAAGGATCTTTGAACTGCATTTTTTTCACAGTGTTTTAGTGCTCCCGTCAAGCAAGATCTTTGATTTGTGTTTTGTAACATGCATTTTTATACAGCAGAGTGCTCCTCTCACATAAAGGATCTTTGAACTGCATTTTTCCACAGTGTTTTAGTGCTCCCGTCAAGCAAGATCTTTGATTTGTGTTTTGTAACATGTATTTTGATACAGCAGAGTGCTCCTCTCACCAAAAGGATCTTTGAACTGCATTTTTCCACAGTTTTTTAGTGCTTCTGTCAAGCAAGATCTTTGATTTGTGTTTTGTAACATGTATTTTAATACAGCAGAGTGCTCCTGCCACAGAAAGGATCTTTGAACTGCAATTTCCACAGTGTTTTAGTGCTCCCGTCAAGCAAGTTCTTTGATTTGTGTTTTGTAAGATGTATTTTAATACAGCAGAGTGCTCCTCTCACAGAAAGGATCTTTGAACTGCATTTTTCCACAGTGTTTTAGTGCTCCCGTCAAGCAAGATCTTTGATTTGTGTTTTGTAACATGTATTTTAATACAGCAGAGTGCTCCTCTCACAGAAAGGATCTTTGAACTGCAATTTCCACAGTGTTTTAGTTTTCCTGTCAAGCAAGATCTTTGATTTGTGTTTTGTAACATGTATTTTGATACAGCAGTGCTCCTCTCATATAAAGGATCTTTGAACTGCATTTTTCCACAGTTTTTTAGTGCTCCCGTCAAGCAAGATCTTTGATTTGTGTTTTGTAACATGTATTTTAATACTGCAGAGTGCTCCTCTCACAGAAAGGATCTTTGAACTGCATTTTTACACAGTGTTTTAGTGCTCCCGTCAAGCAAGATCTTTGATTTGTGTTTTGTAACATGTATTTTGATACAGCAGAGTGCTCCTCTCACAAAAAGGATCTTTGAACTGCATTTTTCCACAGTTTTTTAGTGCTTCCGTCAAGCAAGATCTTTGATTTGTGTTTTGTAACATGTATTTTAATACAGCAGAGTGCTCCTCTCACAGAAAGGATCTTTGAACTGCATTGTTCCAGTTTTTTAGTGCTCCCGTCAAGCAAGATCTTTGACTTGTGTTTTGTAACATGTATTTTGATACAGCAGAGTGCTCCTCTCACATAAAGGATCTTTGAACTGCATTTTTCCACAGTGTTTTAGTGCTCCCGTCAAGCAAGATCTTTGATTTGTGTTTTGTAACATGTATTTTGATACAGCAGAGTGCTCCTCTCACAGAAAGGATCTTTGAACTGCATTTTTCCACAGTTTTTAAGTGCTCCCGTCAAGCAAGATCTTTGATTTGTGTTTTGTAACATGTATTTTGATACAGCAGAGTGCTCCTCTCACAGAAAGGATCTTTGAACTGCATTTTTCCACAGTTGTTTAGTGCTCCCGTCAAGCAAGATCTTTTTATTTTGTGTTTTGTAACATGTATTTTGATACAGCAGAGTGCTCCTCTCACATAAATGATCTTTGAACTGCATTTTTCCACAGTGTTTTAGTGCTCCCGTCAAGTAAGATCTTTGATTTGTGTTTTGTAACATGTATTTTAATACAGCAGAGTGCTCCTCTCACAGAAAGGATCTTTGAACTGCATTTTTCCAGTTTTTTAGTGCTCCCGTCAAGCAAGATCTTTGACTTGTGTTTTGTAACATGTATTTTGATACAGCAGAGTGCTCCTCTCACAGAAAGGATCTTTGAACTGCATTTTTCCACAGTTTTTAAGTGCTCCCGTCAAGCAAGATCTTTGATTTGTGTTTTGTAACATGTATTTTAATACAGCAGAGTGCTCCTCTCACAGAAAGGATCTTTGAACTGCATTGTTCCAGTTTTTTAGTGCTCCCGTCAAGCAAGATCTTTGACTTGTGTTTTGTAACATGTATTTTGATACAGCAGAGTGCTCCTCTCACATAAAGGATCTTTGAACTGCATTTTTCCACAGTGTTTTAGTGCTCCCGTCAAGCAAGATCTTTGATTTGTGTTTTGTAACATGTATTTTGATACAGCAGAGTGCTCCTCTCACAGAAAGGATCTTTGAACTGCATTTTTCCACAGTTTTTAAGTGCTCCCGTCAAGCAAGATCTTTGATTTGTGTTTTGTAACATGTATTTTGATACAGCAGAGTGCTCCTCTCACAGAAAGGATCTTTGAACTGCATTTTTCCACAGTTGTTTAGTGCTCCCGTCAAGCAAGATCTTTTTATTTTGTGTTTTGTAACATGTATTTTGATACAGCAGAGTGCTCCTCTCACATAAATGATCTTTGAACTGCATTTTTCCACAGTGTTTTAGTGCTCCCGTCAAGTAAGATCTTTGATTTGTGTTTTGTAACATGTATTTTAATACAGCAGAGTGCTCCTCTCACAGAAAGGATCTTTGAACTGCATTTTTCCAGTTTTTTAGTGCTCCCGTCAAGCAAGATCTTTGACTTGTGTTTTGTAACATGTATTTTGATACAGCAGAGTGCTCCTCTCACAGAAAGGATCTTTGAACTGCATTTTTCCACAGTTTTTAAGTGCTCCCGTCAAGCAAGATCTTTGATTTGTGTTTTGTAACATGTATTTTGATACAGCAGAGTGCTCCTCTCACAGAAAGGATCTTTGAACTGTATTTTTCCAGTTTTTTAGTGCTCCCGTCAAGCAAGATCTTTGATTTGTGTTTTGTAACATGTATTTTGATACAGCAGAGTGCTCCTCTCACAGAAAGGATCTTTGAACTGCATTTTTCCACAGTGTTTTAGTGCTCCCGTCAAGCAAGATCTTTGATTTGGGTTTTGTAACATGCATTTTAATACAGCAGAGTGCTCCTCTCACAGAAAGGATCTTTGAACTGCAATTTTACACAGTGTTTTAGTGCTCCCGTCAAGCAAGATCTTTGATTTGTGTTTTGTAACATGTATTTTAATACAGCAGAGTGCTCCTCTCACAGAAAGGATCTTTGAACTGCATTTTTCCACAGTTTTTAAGTGCTCCCGTCAAGCAAGATCTTTGATTTGTGTTTTGTAACATGTATTTTGATACAGCAGAGTGCTCCTCTGACATAAAGGATCTTTGAACTGCATTTTTCCACAGTGTTTTAGTGCTCCCGTCAAGTAAGATCTTTGATTTGTGTTTTGTAACATGTATTTTAATACAGCAGAGTGCTCCTCTCACAGAAAGGATCTTTGAACTGCATTTTTCCAGTTTTTTAGTGCTCCCGTCAAGCAAGATCTTTGACTTGTGTTTTGTAACATGTATTTTGATACAGCAGAGTGCTCCTCTCACATAAATGATCTTTGAACTGCATTTTTCCACAGTGTTTTAGTGCTCCCGTCAAGCAAGATCTTTGATTTGTGTTTTGTAACATGTATTTTGATACAGCAGAGTGCTCCTCTCACAGAAAGGATCTTTGAACTGCATTTTTCCACAGTTTTTAAGTGCTCCCGTCAAGCAAGATCTTTGATTTGTGTTTTGTAACATGTATTTTAATACAGCAGGGTGCTCCTCTCACAGAAAGGATCTTTGAACTGCATTTTTCCACAGTTTTTAGTGCTCCCGTCAAGCAAGATCTTTGATTTGTGTTTTGTAACATGTATTTTGATACAGCAGAGTGCTCCTCTCACAGAAAGGATCTTTGAACTGTATTTTTCCAGTTTTTTAGTGCTCCCGTCAAGCAAGATCTTTGATTTGTGTTTTGTAACATGTATTTTGATACAGCAGAGTGCTCCTCTCACAGAAAGGATCTTTGAACTGCATTTTTCCACAGTGTTTTAGTGCTCCCGTCAAGCAAGATCTTTGATTTGGGTTTTGTAACATGCATTTTAATACAGCAGAGTGCTCCTCTCACAGAAAGGATCTTTGAACTGCAATTTTACACAGTGTTTTAGTGCTCCCGTCAAGCAAGATCTTTGATTTGTGTTTTGTAACATGTATTTTAATACAGCAGAGTGCTCCTCTCACAGAAAGGATCTTTGAACTGCATTTTTCCACAGTTTTTAAGTGCTCCCGTCAAGCAAGATCTTTGATTTGTGTTTTGTAACATGTATTTTGATACAGCAGAGTGCTCCTCTGACATAAAGGATCTTTGAACTGCATTTTTCCACAGTGTTTTAGTGCTCCCGTCAAGTAAGATCTTTGATTTGTGTTTTGTAACATGTATTTTAATACAGCAGAGTGCTCCTCTCACAGAAAGGATCTTTGAACTGCATTTTTCCAGTTTTTTAGTGCTCCCGTCAAGCAAGATCTTTGACTTGTGTTTTGTAACATGTATTTTGATACAGCAGAGTGCTCCTCTCACATAAATGATCTTTGAACTGCATTTTTCCACAGTGTTTTAGTGCTCCCGTCAAGCAAGATCTTTGATTTGTGTTTTGTAACATGTATTTTGATACAGCAGAGTGCTCCTCTCACAGAAAGGATCTTTGAACTGCATTTTTCCACAGTTTTTAAGTGCTCCCGTCAAGCAAGATCTTTGATTTGTGTTTTGTAACATGTATTTTAATACAGCAGGGTGCTCCTCTCACAGAAAGGATCTTTGAACTGCATTTTTCCACAGTTTTTAGTGCTCCCGTCAAGCAAGATCTTTGATTTGTGTTTTGTAACATGTATTTTGATACAGCAGAGTGCTCCTCTCACAGAAAGGATCTTTGAACTGTATTTTTCCAGTTTTTTAGTGCTCCCGTCAAGCAAGATCTTTGATTTGTGTTTTGTAACATGTATTTTAATACAGCAGGGTGCTCCTCTCACAGAAATGATCTTTGAACTGCATTTTTCCAGTGTTTTAGTGCTCCCGTCAAGCAAGATCTTTGATTTGTGTTTTGTAACATGCATTTTAATACAGCAGAGTGCTCCTCTCACAGAAAGGATCTTTGAACTGCATTTTTCCACAGTTTTTAGTGCTCCCGTCAAGCAAGATCTTTGATTTGTGTTTTGTAACATGTATTTTGATACAGCAGAGTGCTCCTCTCACAGAAAGGATCTGTGAACTGCATTTTTTTAAATTAGAATAGACTTTGTTACGCACTTGATCTTATTAATCTCAGATTTTGGGCCCCAATGACATATATAATTGAGAACTGTCTCAGTAAACTTTCATTTAGAAGATTAATTGCTCTGAGTGGATATTTAGTAGTTGTAGAGTGACCTGACTGGGATTGAACCCAGAACCCTTCGATTAGAAATTAGCTGTTTAACCATTCAGCTATCTTTGATCTTATTGATCTCAGATTTCGGTCCCCAATGACATACCTAATTGAGAACATTTAAACAATCATACAAAAGATTTATTCAACTGACTAGATCTTAACTAGTTTCAGAGTGACCTGACTGGGATTGAACCCAGAACCCTTTGATAGTTAATTAGCTGTTTAACCATTCAGCTATCCTTGATCTTACTGATCTTAGATTTTGGGCTCCAATGACTTATTTACATGAGAACTGTCTCAGTAAACTTTCATTTAGAAGATTAATTGCTCTGAGTGGATATTTAGTAGTTGTAGAGTGACCTGACTGGGATTGAACCCAGAACCCTTTGATTAGAAATTAGCTGTTTTAACCATTCAGCTATCTCTGATCTTATTGATCTCCGATTTCGAGTCCCATTGATATACATAATTGAGAACATTTAAACTATCATACAAAAGATTTATTCAACTGACTAGATCTTAACTAGTTTGAGAGTGAGCTGACTGGGATTGAACCCAGAACCCTTTGACGGGGAGATAGCTGTTTAACCATTCAGCTATCCTTGGGCTCAGCAATTCGTCTATCTCCCGTCAAGCAAGATCTTTGATTTGTGTTTTGTAACATGTATTTTAATACAGCAGAGTGCTCCCGTCACAGAAAGGATCTTTGAACAGCATTTTTCCACGGTTTTTAGTGCTCCCGTCAAGCAAGATCTTTGATTTGTGTTTTGTAACTTGTATTTTAATATACATATGTATGTATGAACATACATATGTTCATACATACATATGTTCATACATACGTATGTATGTTCATACACACATATGTATGTTCATACATACATACGTATGTTCATACATATACTATGATCGCAGTGTGTATCTAGTGTAGTGTACAAATACGCACTGTGAAACAACAAATTTAACATTGTAGCTAAATGAGTTCACTGCTAGTGAGTCTTCGTTGACGTCAGTTCCCATTCCATTTTGTGACTTACTTGTTTAGAACAGCAAAAAAAGGTGAATCCAAGCTGTCGATCGTCCACACAAACTTTTATTATTGCTGCTTCTTTTTATGGCACAAATAATAGAAACAATACATTGTGTTATTGTTGCTATGTTGTAACATGCAAGCCTGTTTTTTTTTTTTGTAAGTATTTTTTTTTTTCCATCACAGAGGACGAGCAGGATCAGATCACACACTAACGACTACAGCTGCTTTGTACAGTTTGGTGAGTAGAAACACACTACAGTAAGTCATGGATGTGATAGTTCAGCATCATAATAGAAAAACAATCTCAGGGTGCCACAAATATCAGGAAGCAAAAAAGGGGCCACACGTGGAATAATTTAAAACATTTCTGACATTCGTCCATCGGGTGTTTGTATTTACAGAATATATATTTATTTATATTTCTATTCGTAAAGAAGTAGTGCTTCCATTTGAGAAGTACAGGACAAAAAACACACAACGGGGCTGCATTCTGGGAATGCTGTGCAAATAACATTTCTCTTTACACAAACTCTCCATTTTCACTTCCAAGCGAGCAGGACGTGTCCCTCGTGTGCCAGCGAGACAAGACAACGCTCACACGGACACAACTCCTCCCGTCACCTGCCAGCAGGAAACGACCACAGCGAGTACGGTGCACCACCAGCAGGAGCCGCTTTGTGGGGGCGAAAGACGAGCGAGGACGCGGACACAAACGGTAAAACGGAGAATAAAATGTCACCTGATGTCAAGAGCCGATGGGATCTCTTTGACACCAGGTGTGTCTGGATGCTACGCGGCCTGTGATTGGTTGAGACCGCTGTCAATCACACGCCGCACCGCTGCCTTCGAGTCACACCGATGCTGCGGCGTCTTTTACGGCGGCAGTTTGAAGCTTTCTGTTTGGCAAATCTTCGCCATGACTCGAGGGCAGCGACGTTGCCGAGCTGGGGGTGTTCTAGATGGACTTGGAGGAATCTTGCTTGCTGATGAGAACCTCCAGGAGGCGGAGCTTGGCTTTGACTCTCTTGTAGGCTCTGTACTCGTCCAACATGGGCTCGCGGTCCTCCTTCTGGACGTTCCTGCACATCCAAAAGCTCAGGTCAGCTTGTTTCTTAGTGTAGTGTACTACACTATGATCGTAGTGTGTATCAAGTGTAGTGTACTACACTATGATCGTAGTGTGTATCAAGTGTAGTGTAGTGTGTATCAAGTGTAGTGTACTACACTATGATCGTAGTGTGTATCAAGTGTAGTGTACTACACTATGATCGTAGCGTGTATCAAGTGTAGTGTACTACACTATGATCGTAGTGTGTATCAAGTGTAGTGTAGTGTGTATCAAGTGTAGTGTACTACACTATGATCGTAGCGTGTATCAAGTGTAGTGTAGTGTGTATCAAGTGTAGTGTACTACACTATGATCGTAGTGTGTATCAAGTGTAGTGTAGTGTGTATCAAGTGTAGTGTACTACACTATGATCGTAGAGTAGTATTAATTGTAGTGTAGTGTGTATCAAGTGTAGTGTACTACACTATGATCGTAGTGTGTATCAAGCGTAGTGTAGTGTGTATCAAGAGTAGTGTACTACACTATGATCGTAGTGTGTATCAAGTGTAGTGTAGTGTGTATCAAGTGTAGTGTACTACACTATGATTGTAGCGTGTATCAAGTGTAGTGTACTACACTATGATCGTAGTGTAGTATCAAGTGTAGTGTAGTGTGTATCAAGTGTAGTGTACTACACTATGATCGTAGTGTAGTATCAAGTGTAGCGTACTACACTATGATCGTAGTGTAGTACACAACACTTGATACACACTACGATCATAATGTAGTACACTACACTTGATACTACACTACAATCATAGTGTAGTACACTACACTTGATACACACTACGATCATAGTGTAGTACACTACACTTGATACTACACTACGATCATAGTGTAGTACACTACACTTGATACACATTACGATCATAGTGTAGTACACTACACTTGATACTATACTACGATCATAGTGTAGTACACTACACTTGATACACACTACGATCATAGTGTAGTACACTACACTTGATACTACACTACGATCATAGTGTAGTACACTACACTTGATACACACTACAAGCATAATGTAATACACTACACTTGATACTACACTACGATCATAGTGTAGTATCAAGTGTAGCGTACACTATACTACGATCATAGTGTAGTATCAAGTGTAGCGTACTACACTATGATCGTAGTGTAGAACACTACACTTGATACTACAGTACGATCATAGTGTAGTACACTACACTTGATACTACACTACGATCGTAGTGTAGTACACTGCACTTGATACCACACTACGATCATTGTGTAGTATCAAGTGTAGTGTACTACACTATGATCGTAGTGTGTATCAAGTGTAGTGTACTACATAATGATCATAGTGTGTATCAAGTGTAGTGTACTACACTATGATCGTAGTGTAGTATCAAGTGTAGTGTACTACATTATGATCGTATTGTAGTATCAAGTGTAGTGTACTACACTATGATCGTAGTGTAGTATCAAGTGTAGAGTACTACACTATGATCTTATTGTAGTATCAAGTGTAGTGTACTACACTATGATCGTAGTGTAGTATCAAGTGTAGAGTACTACACTATGATCTTATTGTAGTATCAAGTGTAGTGTACTACACTATGATCTTATTGTAGTATCAAGTGTAGTGTACTACACTATGATCGTAGCGTAGCATCAAGTGGAGTGTACTACACTATGATTGTAGCGTAGTATCAAGTGTAGTGTACTACACTATGATCGTAGTGTGTATCAAGTGTAGTGTACTACACTATGATCGTAGTGTAGTATCAATTGGAGTGTACTACACTAGGATCTTAGTGTGTATCAAGTGTAGTGTACTACACTATGATCGTAGTGTAGTATCAAGTGTAGTGTACTACACTATGATCGTATTGTAGTATCAACTGTAGTGTACTACACTGTGATCGTAGTGTGTATCAAGTGTAGTGTATTACACTATGATCGTAGTGTAGTATCAAGTGTAGTGTACTACACTGTGATCGTATTGTAGTATTAACTGTAGTGTACTACACTGTGATCGTAGTGTCTATCAAGTGTAGTGTACTACACTATGATCGTCGTGTAGTATCAAGTGTAGTGTACAACACTATGATCGTAGTGTGTATCAAGTGTAGTGTACTACACTATGATCGTACTGTAGTATCAAGTGTAGTGTACTACACTATGATCGTAGCGTAGTATCAAGTGTAGTGTACTACACTATGATCGTAGTGTGTATCAAGTGTAGTGTACTACACTATGATCGTAGTGTAGTATCAAGTGTAGTGTACAACACTATGATCGTAGTGTGTATCAAGTGTAGTGTACTACACTATGATCGTACTGTAGTATCAAGTGTAGTGTACTACACTATGATCGTAGTGTAGTATCAAGTGTAGTGTACTACACTGTGATCGTAGTGTCTATCAAGTGTATTGTACTACACTGTGATCGTCGTGTAGTATCAAGTGTAGTGTACTACACTATGATCGTATTGTAGTATCAAGTGCAGTGTACTACACTGTGATCGTAGTGTGTATCAAGTGTAGTGTACTACACTATGATCGTAGTGTGTATCAAGTGTAGTGTACTACACTATGATCGTAGTGTAGTATCAAGGGCAGTGTACTACACTATGATCGTAGTGTGTATCAAGTGTAGTGTACTACACTATGATCGTAGTGTAGTATCAAGTGTAGTGTACTACACTATGATCGTAGTGTAGTATCAAGTGTAGTGTACTACACTAATAAAGCTTTTTTTTCCTACTTTATTGAAAAATACTTTTTCATAGCTTTGACACTGCTTCACTTCTTTTTACACTTTGTGACCTCAAACATTATTACATATACAAATGATCTATCTGTCAAAATGATCAAATTTATTGCTCATCCTCTTTGTATTCGGGCTCAAAAATATAAGATCCTGGATGATCATTTTTCACAAAGTGATCGTTAGCTCTCAGTGCGACGCCAAAAATTACTTAATTTAAGTACAATGTTTTATTTTTCTATATTTAGTGTGTGTGTCTTCCACCCACCTGCCATTATGTGTGTGTGTCTTCCACCCACCTGCCATTATGTGTGTGTGTGTGTGTGTGTGTGTGTGTGTGTGTCTTCCACCCACCTGCCATTATGTGTGTGTGTGTCTTCCACCCACCCACCTGCCGTTATGTGTGTGTGTCTTCCACCCACCTGCCATTATGTGTGTGTGTGTGTGTCTTCCACCCACCTGCCATTATGTGTGTGTGTGTGTCTTCCACCCACCTGCCATTATGTGTGTGTCTTCCACCCACCTGCCGTTATGTGTGTGTCTTCCACCCACCTGCCGTTATGTGTGTGTCTTCCACCCACCTGCCGTTATGTGTGTGTCTTCCACCCACCTGCCGTTATGTGTGTGTGTGTCTTCCACCCACCTGCCGTTATGTGTGTGTGTGTGTGTGCGTGTGTGTCTTCCACCCACCTGCCATTATGCTGGTAGAAATCCTCCTCAAAGTCTCGAATGGTCTTCCTCAGTTTCTTCTTCTCCGCCCGGGCTTTCCACAGCTGTTCCAGCAGCTCTGGCCTGACACACACAAGAAAAAAGCATGTTAGGAATTGAGGTCAGGGTTCTAAACCTTGATGGACTCACATGGACGATGCGTTGGAGGTGGATAGTCGCAGGTCGAGCGCCAGCTTCCCCGACCCCTCCTCCATCTTGCTGCTCCCTTCAGGGCGGGTGTGCGGGTCCATGGCCATGATGACCTCTGACCCTTGCATCTCCCCGCCGCTGCTCTCTCCTTCTTCCTCCTCTTCCTCCTCCTCCTCATCCTCTTCCTCCTCCTCTTTCTCCGCCTCCTTGTTGCCCTTGTCGTTGTCCCCCTCTCCTCTGCACTCGTTCTCCTCCTCTTGGATCTCCTCCCAGAAGTGGGCCGTCTCGCCCTCGATGATTGGCTGGAGGGTTTGGCTCCGCCTCTTGCTGGACGGTGACACCTGAGAGCAGAAGAGGAAGTGTCAGCTAATGCTAATGCAAATGCTGCGTGTGCACTCACAGTGACAGGTGTGATGGTGACCCGGGTCAGCATCTGCTTGACCAGCCGGTAGCGCTCGTAGAGAGGCTTCACCACCAGGCGCTCCTCACGAGTGGCCTAGAAGACAATAGGACTTGTTCTGTACTCCTACTTACTTTAGTGTTACAGTCTTCTAAATGGGGTGGAGTTCTATTAAGCCCTTGTTATATACACACACACATGTATATATGTATGTATATATGTATGTATGTATATATATATATATATATATATATATACATACATATATACATGTGTGTGTGTGTATATATATATATATATATATATATATATATATATACATACATACATATATACATGTGTGTGTGTATATAGAAATATATATATATATATATATATATATATATACACACACAGTATATATATATATATATATAGGTATATATATACACACATACATATGTATGTATGTATGTATGTGTGTGTATGCATATCTATGTCTGTATGTATATATGTGTATGTATATATGTATAAATACATGTATATATATATATGTATATTTATATATATATATATATATATATATATACATATATATATATATACATATATATAAATATATGTATATAGGTCTATATATATGTATGTATGTTTATCTATATATGTATGTATATATGTATATCTAAATATATGTATGTATGTAGGTATGTATATATATATGTATGTATACATGTATACATATGTATATCTATAGATGCATGCATATATGTATATCTATATATATATATGTATGTTTATATGTGTATGTATGTATGTATATATACATGTATGTATGTATATATATGTATGTATATATATATATATGTATATAGGTCTATATATATATATATATATATATATGTATGTATGTACATCTATAAATGTATGTGTATACAGGTAAAAGCCAGTAAATTAGAATATTTTGAAAAACTTGATTTATTTCAGTAATTGCATTCAAAAGGTGTAACTTGTACATTATATTTATTCATTGCACACAGACTGATTCATTCAAATGTTTATTTCATTTAATTTTCATGATTTGAAGTGGCAACAAATGAAAATCCAAAATTCCGTGTGTCACAAAATTAGAATATTGTGTAAGGCTAATACAAAAAAGGGATTTTTAGAAATGTTGGCCAACTGAAAAGTATGAAAATGAAAAATATGAGCATGTACAATACTCAATACTTGGTTGGAGCTCCTTTTGCCTCAATTACTGCATTAATGCGGCGTGGCATGGAGTCG
>NC_084563.2:12344598-12409598 GCF_033978685.3 Nerophis lumbriciformis | reverse complement strand
CTGGTGCAGGTCTACAATTCTTTTCCTGGTGTCCTTCGACAGCTCTTTGGTCTTGGCCATAGTGGAGTTTGGAGTCTGACTGTTTGAGGCTGTGGACAGGTGTCTTTTATACAGATAACCAGTTCAAACAGGTGCCATTAATACAGGTAACAAGTGGAGGACAGAAGAGCTTCTTAAAGAAGAAGTTACAGGTCTGTGAGAGCCAGAGATCTTCCTTGTTTGAAGTGACCAAATACTTATTTTCCACCATAATTTACAAATAAATTCTTTAAAATTCCTACAATGTGAATTCCTGGTTTTTTTTTCACAATCTGTCTCTCACAGTTGAAGTGTACCTATGATGAAAATTACAGACCTCTGTCATCATTTTAAGTGGGAGAACTTGCACAATCGGTGGCTGACTAAATACTTTTTTGCCCCACTGTATATATATATATAAACATATATATACATATATGAACATATGTATATATACACACACACACACACACACACACACACACACACACACACACACACACACACATTATATATATATATATATATATATATATATATATATATATATATATATTATATATATATATATATATTTATATAAATAAATAGACTCCACCTCCTTGCAGAACGTGTCTACCCTGAGTCACAATGTGGCTTTAGGGCAGCAAAATCCACAGTGGACATGATTTTCACCCTTCGGCAGCTGCAGGAGAAGTGCCGGGAACAGAGGAGACCCTTGTATCTCGCCTTTGTTGATCTCACTAAAGCATTCGACCTTGTCATCAGAGATGGTCTCTTTAAGATGCTTGCAAAGATCGGCTGCCCCCCAAAACTCCTCAACGTCATAAGATCATTCCACGAAAACACACAGGGTTCCGTCTGTTGGGAAGGAGGAACATCAGAGGCATTTCCAATCCGCAGCGGCGTAAAACAGGGTTGCGTTCTTGCACCAACCCTCTTTGGAATTTTCTTCTCCCTCGTTCTGTCTACTGCTTTCGGCACATGTTCTGAAGGTGTCTCCCTACACACGAGAGCTGATGGGAAACTTTTCAACCTTGCCCGTTTGCGCTCCAAGACCAAGGTGACCAGTGTCCTCCTGAGGGAAATGCTTCTTGCTGATGATGCAGCTCTAGCATCCCACACCGAGTCTGGGCTCTAGAGGCTGATGGACAGGCTTTCATCTGCCTGTAAAGAGTTTGGTCTCACCATCAGCCTAAAGAAGACCAATGTCATGGGCCAAGATGCTGAAACTCCACTCTCCATCTCCGTCGACAATTAGACTCTGGAATGTGTCAACACCTTTACATACCTTGGATCCGCAATCTCCAGTGACTTGTCACTCGACACAGAACGTGCCACCCGTCTTGCGAGAGCCGCCACAGTGATGGCCAGGCTGTCCAAAAGAGTATGGTTGAACAACCAGCTATCCACACGCACTAAACTCCAGGTCTATCAAGCCTGCGTCATTAACACACAGATGTATGGCAGCGAGGCCTGGACCACCTACACCAGACATGAGAAACAGCTAAACAGATTCCACCTGCGCTGTCTTTGCCGCATCCTGGGAATCTCACGGCAGGACAAAGTTCCCAACATGCAAGTCCTAGATCGTGCTCACTCCACCAGCCTGTTCACCATGCTCAGCCAACGCCACCTCAGATGGCTTGGCCATGTCCACAGGATGGACCCCAGCCGGCTCCCCAGAGCTGTCTTGTACGGCGAACTGTCAACAGGCTCCAGACCCCTTGGTCGCCCCCGACTGCGTTTCAAGGACGTGTGCAAACGTGACATGAAACAGGCAGGCATCGACCACAACAACTGGGAGGAAGCTGCAAAAGACCGCGACGTTTGGAGGCAGACTGTTGCTACAGGAACCCGACGTGCCGAGGAGAAGCACATCTCCTTGTTGCAGGCGAGGAGACAAAAGCGTAAACTCCGTGACGCGGGACCTGCTCCTGTGTCACAACCCTCCACATACGTCTGCGCCAACTGCACCAGAGACTGTCACTCCAGAGTGGGGCTGTACAGCCACAGCCGCCGCTGCAAGAAAGAATGAACTCCCCCAGGCGCAACCCATCGTCACTACTGACGGACGGATGCCTATGATATGAAATATATATCCATGTATATATACATATACATATTATGTATTTATATATATATATATATATATATATATATACATACACATTTATTTATATATTACATATACATGCATATATATACATATGTATATATATATATACACACACATATATGTATATATACATATATATGTATATATATACATATGTATGTATATATAAACATATATATATGTATATATATATATATATACATATATATGTATATATACATATGTACTGTATATATATATACATACATATGTATATATATATATATATACACACACACGTGTTTATACATATATGTGTATATATATATATATACACATACATGTAACATATGCATACATATATACACATGTATACACATATACATACATATACTGTATGTATATACATACATACACACATATATATGCATTCATATATACACATATATGTATATACATATATACATACATATATACACATATGTATATATATGCGTATATGTATATACATATATTAATATATAAATATGTATATGTATATATGTATATACATGTATATATACATATGTATGTATACATATTTATGTATATATATATATGTATATATACATATATATACATACATATGTATATATGTATACACGTGTATGTATATATATATATATATATATATATATATATATATATATATATATATACATGTGTGTGTGTGTATATATATATATATATATGTGTGTATACACGTGTGTATATATATATATATATATATATACATACATAAGTGTATATATACTGTATATATATATATATATACCTACATATGTATATACGGTATATATATATATATATATATACATACATATATATATACATCTATACGTATATATACATACATATGTATATGCATATATGCATATATATATATATATATATATATATATATGCATATATATATATATATATATATACATACACACACAAATATATACATATGTATGTAACGTATACACATATACACACACATATATATATATATATATATATATATACATACACACACACACACACATGTATACATACGTATATATATATATGTATATATATATATATGTATATATATATATATATATATATATGTATTAACATTTTAAAGTGATAAATGTGCAGAGGGTTCCAAGGTCACTCACCGGTCGGCCGTGCAGACCTTCGTAGTGCAGCAGGTTCTTCTGAAGGACAGTCTTCTCACATGACAACTGCTCTTTGGTCATCTTCTGCATAAAATTGCCATCGTCAAAAAGGCTTCACTACGCCGCTACCTTGGCGAGGAAGCGCTCGCTCACCTTGATGTCGTCGGGCCAGCCGTCCTCCCGCCGCTTGCCCGTCACCCTGCGCTGGATCAGGTCCAGGGTCTCCTCCCTAGTGGGATGCTGACCTTTCCCCTCGCCCGCCGATGCCTCGTGCGTTCCCTGGTCCAGCGTGGAGCCGAAGCTCTTTGGCAGCGTGTTGCTGCGAGGGCGGGTCAGGGGGCCAAGCTCGCTCTCGGCGCGGTGTTTGGCGTCTGAACGTACGTAAGAGATAAAGGTCAAACGAGAGGACGCCAACTGGGATGAAGCAGAAATGGAAGACAACTTGAACGTGAACATCTCGACTTGGTGGAGCTCACAAGACAGTGACTGACGCACACACTCATTCTTGTATTTGTTACCTTCTTGAGACCTCTGAAAAATGCCTACATCTTCAGGACCACCCTTTCTAGATATATAAAGATTTGTATTTACAACATTAATAATATATACGTACTATGCAAAAAAGGTAAGCTTTTAGTTAATTTTTGTTTGTAATTGGTTTTTAATCTTCATTATTTACTTACAAGTTATTACAGTATGTCTCTATATACATATTTATTTATTTTTATTTTGGCCAAAGGGGGCGCATTTCAATTTCTTACACACACGTTATTTCATATGTTGACCAGAGGGTGAGCACTTTTAAAACCGACACAGTCAATTTGAAAAATCCCTCCTTTTTGGAACCACTTTCATTTTGATAATGTCACCACCAGGGGTGCAAATGAGATCTCTAATTTTTTGTTTTTGGTAATGTGCTTAAGGCCGATGACAAAAGAGTCAGGGACCACAGATGGCCCCTGTGCTGCACTTTGGGCAACCCAGCTGTAGATGCTAACTGTTAATGGCCACTATAGTCTTAGTACCGTAGTGTATTTGTTCATCCTATGGTCACATATGGGACGCAGGTTCTCTTACGTCAGCACCGGAAGTCGTAAAATCAGCTGTTCACCTGGCGGGTTTTTTCGGGGATGAATAGTGAAGTCGTGTTTTATCATATATGCACCTGTTAATGTTTAATTTTGCATGCACATTAAATCAACAAATAATCCTGACTTTGGAGCAATGTTCACAGACTCTAGTATTTGGCTCTTTATTAGATGCAATGGTGTTCCGTATTCGGACCATGATTTATGTCCTAACTTGTTCACCGGTCCTCATATGGAAGGCACTATTCCTTGTTGGTGTCTCAAGAAGGGTAGAAATACAAGAACGAACGAACACACACACACACACACACACACACACACACACACACACACACACACACACACACACACACACACACACACACACACACACACACACACACACACACACACACACACACACACACACACACACACACACACACACACACACACACACACACACACACACACACACACACACACACACACACACACACACACACACACACACACACACACACACACACACACACACACACACACACACACACACACACACTTAAACTAACAGTCGCCAATTTCACCGCTACTGCACAAAAAGCTTAACAGTTAACGAGAGTTGCGGTTGCGCCCTCTCAAGAAAACACTGCCCTTAATGTCCTGGCAGGGAATTGCAACATTTTATTATACCTTTCTTCCTGTCAAATTTGACCAATTTCTCGTCTTATGTCCACAACTTTCTACTATCCAGGTGAGAGGCATGATTTATAATCTAGAATAAACCTTCACCAACTAAGTGGTGATGCAGCAATAGGTCAATATATCAGCATCACAGAGTTAGCTCTCTGTGATAAAAAGTACTTTGTCTGCGTTATCCCTTATAATAACAATAATGCTAATACTTGGGTTTTTTTCAGCTTATGAAATTTAAATAGAGTATTGTTGGCGGGTGTTGGTTGTTTTTTATAGGGCTTTACAGTCGTGGTCAAAAGTTTACATACACTTGTAAAGAACATGATATCATGGCTGTCTTGAGTTTCCAATAATTTCTACAGCTCTGACATCACAAGACCTTCTGGAGGAAAGTTCTGTCATCAGATGAAACAAAAAATTAGCTGTTTGACCACAATGCCCAGCAATATGTTTGGAGGAGAAAAGGTGATGCCTTGAATCCCAGGAACACCCATCCTACAGTCAAGCATGGTGGTGGTAGTATTATGCTCTGGGCCCGTTTTGCTGCCAATGGATCTCGTGCTTTACATGAAAAAGGAGGATTACCTCCAAATTTTTCAGGACAACCTAAAATCATCAGCCCGGAGGTTGGGTCTTGGGCACAGTTTGGTGTTCCAACAGGACAATGACCCCAAACACATGTCAAAAGTTATAAAAGAATGGCTAAATCAGGCTATAATTAAGGTTTTAGAATAGCCTTCCCAAAGTCCTGACTTAAACGTGTGGACAATGCTGAAGAAACAAGTCCATGTCAGAAAACCAACAAATTTAGCTGAACTGCATCAATTTTGTCAAGAGGAGTGGTCAAAAACTCAACCAGAAGCTTGTGGATGGCTACCAAAAGCGCCTTATTGCAGTGAAACTTGCCAAGGGACATGTAAGCAAATATTAACATTTCTGTATGTATACTTTTGACCCAGCACATTTGCTCACATTTTCAGTAGACACATAATAAATTCATAAAAGAAGCAAACCTAATGAATGTTTTTTGTGACCAACAAATATGTGCTCCAATCACTCTATCACAAAAAATAAGAGTTGTAGAAATTATTGGACATTCAAGACAGCCAAGACATCATTAAATTATCATTTACAAGTGTATGTAAACTTTTGACCACGACTGTATGTGCGGAATAGAGGACTCTGATTAGCTGCATTGTAAGCCACCTCGTATTTGCCGTATATTACAACTTATAATATATATACAAAAAAGAAAAACATACGCATTCTTATCTTACATAGATAAGAATTCCCCCCAAAAAGTGCGGTTCCCCTTTAGACTTAGACTTAAACAAACTTTCATGATCCACAAGGGAAATTGTTCCACACAGTAGCTCAGTTACAAAGGATGGAAAGGGTAAGGATGAAAAGGATAATGCCGGTATAAAATAGACTAAAAATGTACTGTAGTAATAATATAAAATACAACATATGTGTAATATTTACATAATACATATCCAGTATATGATATATACAGATATTATATTTTTATATAATATATACAATTAACAATTACCATGTACAGTATTACAGTATACTGTATGTAACAGCTGCAGCATAAAATAGAGAGTAGATCTTTAAGAAAGAAGATGCACAGTCTGACCAAAACATCACATGACATATGAAAACACACACATCACATGACATGACATAAGAACACACACACACACACACACACACATGCTGCTTGGCCACAGGAAGGAAGCAGGATGCTCTCACAGAACCACCTGACAGTGGACGTGTCTACTTACTGGCTCTTTGCTACTTACTGAGGTGACACGCTCTCGAGCTCGGGCCCGAGTGGGGATGGGCCGGGGGGGCGTGTGCGCAATGGGAGGGGAAGGAGGGGGGCGGGGCATGGTGGCGCCTTTGCGAATGGAGCAAAGCCTGGTGTCTCAGCGTGCTTCTGGGGAAAAGATGGTGCTGGCGTCCTGCGCGGCCGACGGGGGGAGGGAGGGGTGGGGGTGTCAACCGACGGACCAATCGGAGAGCGGGTGGGTGAGAAAGGGGAGGAAAGTGGAGAGCGGGTGATGGTGTTATTGTCGTCTTCACGTGTGATCGCAGACAGAGAAATGTTTCAGACGCGATGGAGGACGTAGGGTTCCATGAAATGATGCACAGGTGTGGGAGACATTCTAGATGTATGTGACATGTTTGGTTGCGGACGGGCAAGCCCGAAATGAGTCACACCCTTTTTCTTCAAATGCAGAGAAATATTGTATCTTGAACTGTCTGGTTGAAAAAAAGAAGGTAAAAGATATGAATCATTTCGGGCTCGGCTGTACGTCACGCCCCCTGCTGGTGAAGAGAGACGTTTGACACTGGAGGGTGGATGTGTGAGAGCCACAGGTTAGTGCTGCATGCATGCACGCTTGTTGCCAGGGTTACAACTCTGTGTGTGTGTGTGTCTATGTGTGTGTGTGTGTGTGTGTCGGTGTGGCATGGAGTGCGATGTCACAAGTCACTCACTCACTCAGTCAGTGCACAAACACACACTCAGGACACACGTCTACCTTTAATCTGCCGGCGGATCTTGGTGAGGTCGGTCATCCACTTGAGGACTTTGGTGTTGGCGGCCTTGTCCCCGTGAGACGGCTGCACACAGGAAGTCACACGTTACAGCCAATGACATTAAACTGCATGAGACAAACAATTTATCTTTTTTTTCCCCCATCCAACAGTTAAGGGTCATGTTTGATGCTAGTTGACCCCTTTGGATCTCAGATTTTATGTCGACTTAAGCGGGCAGACTTGGGACAAGACTTCAATGTACAGTCGCGATCAAAAGTTTACATACACTTGTAAAGAACATAATGTCATGGCTGTCTTGAGTTTCTAATCATTTCTACAACTCTTATTTTTTTGTGATAGAGTGATTGGAGCACATACTTGTTGGTCACAAAAAACATTCATGAAGTTTGGTTCTTTTATGAATTTATTATGGGTCTACTGAAAATGTGAGCAAATGTGCTGGGTCAAAAGTATACATACAGCAATGTTAATATTTGCTTACATGTCCCTTGGCAAGTTTCACTGCAATAAGGCACTTTTGGTAGCCATCCACAAGCTTCTGGTTGTGTTTTTGGCCAAACAGCTCAATTTGTGTTTCATCTGACATCACATGGACAAAGATAAGACCTTCTGGAGGAAAGTTCTGTGGTCAGATGAAACAAAAATTTAGCTGTTTGGCCATAATACCGAGCAATATGTTTGGAGGAAAAAAGGTGAGGCCTTTAATCCCAGGAACACCACACCTACCGTCAAGCACGGTGGCAGTGGTAGTATTATGCTCTGGGCCTGTTTTGCTGCCAATGGAACTGGTGCTTTACAGAGAGTAAATGGGACAATGAGAAAGGAGGATTACCTCCAAATTCTTCAGGACAACCTAAAATCATCAGCCCGGAGGTTGGGTCTTGGGCGCAGTTGGGTGTTCCAACAGGACAATGACCCCAACACACGTCAAAAGTGGTAAAGGAATGGCTAAATCAGGCTAGAATTAAGGTTTTAAAATGGCCTTCCCAAAGTCCTGACTTAAAAGTGTGGACAATGCTGAAGAAACAAGTCCATGTCAGAAAACCAACACATTTAGCTGAACTGCACCAGTTTTGTCAAGAGGAGTGGTCAAAAATTCAAGCAGAAGCTTGTGGATGGCTACCAAAAGCACCTTATTGCAGTGAAACTTGCCAAGGGACATGTAAGCAAATATTCACATTGCTGTATGTATACTTTTGACCCAGCACATTTGCTGACATTTTCAGTAGACCCATAATAAAATCATAAAATAACCAAACTTCATGAATGTTTTTTGAGACCAACAAGTATGTGATCCAATCACTCTATCACAAAAAAATAAGAATTGTAGAAATGATTGGAAACTCAAGACAGCCATGACATTATGTTCTTTACAAGTGTATGTAAACTTTTGATAGCGACTGTAGGTGTTCTTAACACTGAATTATCAGTAAAGTAATCTTACTCTTGATTTTAATCGTGTTCAATAATTATATTTTAACATGTTCACAACCTTGTCAAACGATATGGAAACATGTGTTAATCACAAAGATTATAATTTATTTAACACATAAACCTTAGGCTTGAGTCAGGCTGATTAGAAAAATAAGTACCAATCAAATATACGGGGAGTCATAAATAACTGATGGAAAGAAATACATATAATTCTGTAGTGCTAAAATAAACTAAATTAAAAACACATAATAAATATGTCAGTAGAATCAAAGTGCAAATGAAAATACAGCTTCAGCTTCACCAATTCAGTTATAATTTTTACGCTTAAGAAACTTCTCGAAGACTTTATATCTCCAGACTTTTCCTGTTTAGATCGTGGTGGAAAAGTGTATTAAGGACCACAGCTGGGAAACATGAATTGATTTACGTGGACCCCGACTTAAAAAAGTTGAAGAACTTATTCGGGTGTTACCATTTAGTGGTCAATTGTAGGGAATATTTACTGTGCTGTTCAATCTACTAATAAAAGTTTCAATCAATCAAAAACATATTTTTTTTTTGCCGGCTTCTAGGGGGTGCTCGCAGCCAACCAATGACAAAGCAGTGTATAGAGCGAGTATGGCCAACTCTTTCAGAGTTGCCGTCCATCATGGCGCCCTGTCGTCACGCTCGATGGCCAGACCACCAAATGATTGGTCAAAAGCGTGACCACAGGGCGCCATGTTGGACACCAAAGCTCTAAATCAGTCAAGAGACACTGACTTAACCTATTAAGGCCCAAGCTGTTTGTTTACATGCTTTTTTTATTTCTCTTTGCTACTTGGGCTTATTGGACCCTAATTAGAATAAAAACTAAGAATCATATTTAGATATGATGTACTTAGTCCATAAGTAACAAATGTGTACTTCATGTGTAGTGGCATGCTAATTCTTATTTTTACACTTTTTTTTTCTAAATTCCATTGTATGTTATACTCTTCTGACACCACTAGATGGCAGTATAAGTGTTCACATAAGCGGCCCAAAGACCCCAATTCAGTAGTGTACACAATTTTGGAAATAAGAGCTAAAAGGTGCTGTCCACGCATGTGGCCAACTAAGCCTTTAGAGCAGGGGTCACCAACCTTTTTGAAACCAAGAGCTACTTCTTGGGTACTGATTAATGCGAAGGGCTACCAGTTTGATACACACGTAAATAAATAAATATATTGTCATTTGTAAGTTACATGTAAGTGTGATTTAAACAAGAATAGCTAAATAAATAAATCTATATATATAAAAAAATGGGTATTTCATTACGTCGTACATTTTTTTTCCTTTTACGGAAGGTTTTTTGTAGAGAATAAATGGTGAAAAAAACACTTAATTGAACGGTTTAGAAGAGGATAAAACACGAAAAAAATGAAAATTCAATTTTGAAACATAGGTTATCTTCAATTTCGACTCTTTAAAATTCAACCGAAAAAAAGCAGAGAAAAACTAGCTAATTCGAATCTTTTTGAAAAAATAAAAAAAAAAATTTATGGAACATCATTAGTAATTCTTCCTGATTAAGATTAATTTTAGAATTTTGATGACATGTTTTAAATGGGTAATCCAATCTTCACTTTGTTAGAATATATAACAAATTGGACCAAGCTATATTTCTAACAAAGACAAATCATTATTTCTTCTAGATTTTCCAGAACAAAAATTTTAAAAGAAATTCAAAAGACTTTGAAATAAGATTTAAATTTGATTCTACAGATTTTCTAGATTTGCCAGAATAATTTTTTTGAATTTTAATCATAATAAGTTTGAAGAAAGATTTCACAAATATTCTTCGGCGAAAAAACAGAAGCTAAAATGAAGAATTAAATTAAAATGTATTTATTATTCTTTACAATAAAAAAAAATAAAAAAATACTTGAACATTGATTTAAATTGTCAGGAAAGAAGAGGAAAGAATTTAAAAGGTAAAAAGGTATATGTGTTCAAAAATGCTAAAATCATTTTTAAGGTTGTATTTTTTCTCTAAAATTATCTTTCTGAAAGTTATAAGTAGCAAAGTAAAACAAATAAATGCATTTATTTAAACAAGTGAAGACCAAGTCTTTAAAATATTTTCTTGGATTTTCAAATTCTATTTGAGTTTTGTCTCTCTTAGAATTAAAAATGTCGAGCAAAGCGAGACCAGCTTGCTCGTAAATAAATACAATTTAAAAAATAGAGGCAGCTCACTGGTAAGTGCTGCTATTTGAGCTATTTTTAGAACAGGCCAGCGGGCGACTGATCTGGTCCTTACGGGCTACCTGGTGCCCGCGGGCACCGCGTTGGTGACTCATGCTTTAGAGGTTTTTAATCAACTTAAGTGGGTTCCAGTGTAGTTAACAGTTCTCACTTGTACCTTGTAGTTTTTCTCCTTCTCAAACTGCTCCTCAAACTGTTTAATCTTCTTCTTTAGGTGCTGAAGCTTCTTGGTAAGCTGGTGAGTCACTGAATCTCCTCCTCTCATCGCCTCCTTGGAGCCGCAAGACGCTCGCCTCGGCCTGCGGGTTTCATTGAGAGTCAGCTGCGGCCGAGCGACACAGCGCCATGCCGTGCGTTTACCTGTGCGCTTTGGTGGGCGAGGTGGCGTCCGTGTCCTGATGGAGGAAGCGCTGGGCGCCGTGCACGCTGAAGTCCAGGAAGCGCCGCGCCAGGACGTGCGGGTGAGAGCGGGAGGACGCGTCCTGCCTGCCCTCGTCCTCCTCCCCTTCTTCCTCTAGGGGCAGCAGAGGGAGGGGGACCATGCGACCCGCCAGAGGGGAGAGCTCGGCCTCTCCGCTTTCATTGTCGTCCTGCCAGGACTTGAAGGCAGGAACTGGATCTGAAGGAGAGTTAAGAGGGAGGAAGGCAGAGTCAGAGGTGATGTTTTTAAGAAGAGTCTTGCACATTATCTTACAGGGCTAGGAAAAACGCAGGAGCGGCATAAAAAAGGCAAAGCACATGCAGACTTTCAAACGGTCAAGTAAACCCAGATTTATGATCAATATTAGAATTTTATCAACGTGATTTCATGTTTTTTCTTATTTGTAAAGACAGGAAGGCAATGAAACACCCACCACCTTCCTCAATCAATGGAAGCATGACCAGCCTTTAGTTACGGAAGGAAAGGGGAAAGGTCAGAGTCGTGTATAGAGAGAGTATGGCGATCTCCTCAATGATTGGCGAAAAGGCACATTGTTGTTGGTTTTTATACGTGTAAAAATGCCCTGTTGCTCCACCCGCGAGAAAAGTGGAACATTTTTACATTGCTTACTCAACAATCAATACATAAATAATCTTGGACAGAATATTCCGAACTCAACTCTCCATTTCTATGCTGATGATACTGTCGTATACTGCACAGCCCCCACTCCTGCTGAGGCTTTTAAATATCTACAACATGCATTTGACAGAGTACAAGAACAACTTTGCTATCTTCAACTGGTTTTAAATGCAGAGAAAACAAAGTGTATGTTCTTTACCACATCAAAAACTGTAAGATCAGCACTGTGTGAGAACATTTTAACAAGAAATGGGCAACAAATTATGTTAGTATCTGCTTTGATATATTTAGGATTTTTAATTGATGACCACTTGAGTTTTAAGGAGCACATTCAGTATGAAACTTTTACTGGGATTTTATTATAGAAACAAGTCTTGCTTTTCTTTTACTGTGAAACAGAAATGGGTGGAAACAACCTTTTTACCTGTTATTGACTATGGAGATGTGTTGTACATGAATGCTACTGCTGGTTGTCTCCACAAGCTGGATAGTGTGTACCACGGGGCACTGAGATTCATCACCAACTGCGCTCCCCTTACTCACCATTGCGTATTATACTCAATGGTTAACTGGACATCTTTATGTGCTCGACGCCTCAATCATTGGTATGTTTTCATCTACAAAACCATTCTGGGTATCACTCCATCTTATCTATCTTGTTTTTTAACAAAGAAACAAGGAAGTCACAATCTTCGTTCAATGAATGTTCTGCAATTTGTCGTCCCCAAAGTAAGAACTGAACTGGGCAAGAAAGCATTTAGGTTTTCAGCACCGAAGGCTTGGAATAACCTACAATCGAATATTCAACTTCAAACCCTTGTTACATTGAATGAGTTTAAAGCTTCTGTGAAAGGACTGCAGTCTACCTTGTCTGTATGCACATGTGTTATGTGAGCAAGTTTTAATGTTGTAAATGTAATGTTTTATGTGTTGTTTACTGTTTTTAATGTAACCTTGCTGCTGCCCTCTTGGCCAGGTCTCCCTTGGAAAAGAGATCTTTGATTTCAATGGGATTTTTACCTGGTTAAATAAAGGCTAAATCAATTAAAATAAAAATAAAAATAACAACCCAGAAAGAAGACAAGTATGGGAAGTGAAACACACTGGAGAGCCGCCCAAGTAAACACACGTCTGCGTTTTGTTCAGGAGAGAACACACCGAAGCTAATACAAATAATAACAGAAGGAATGAATACACTTTTGACAAAAAAAAAGGCTATTTTTGAATCTCGGTAAAACTAAAAGAATGCTATTTAGTAACAGCAGACGAGAAAGTCAAACACAAATTCAAATAGGAATAGACATTGAAAGAGTAAAGTAAAGCAAATTTTGGGTATAATAATAGATGAGAAAATGAACTGGAAATCTCCAATATAAAGTGGCAAGAAATACGTCAATAATGAATAAAACTAAATATGTTCTGGACCAAATATCACTCCAAATTGTCTTCTGCTCGCCAGTGTTCCCATATCTTATTGTGCAAAAATAACTACAAAAGAACTTAACATGTTAGAAAAAAAGAAAGATCATTTAGAATAATACAAAATGAGTGATTACACCACAGTTGACATACTTCACACAAAAGTCACATTTTCTCCGTTAATACTATTCAGCTAATGAAGATTTTGGCAAAATGAGAGTAATAAGCTATTTTCTTGGTCGTTCTGTGAATTTATTTTAGGTTTATTGCACCCTCGAGTGCGTATTAAGAGTGCCTGCTGGTCACTAAACCCTGCATGAATGTAGCAGCAAAGTCTGTCAAATACGGCCGCACAATTAGACTTTTACAAAATAAAAGCATGTTTTGAAAAGTTAAAGTTAAAGTACCAATGATTGTCACACACACACTAGATGTGGCAAAATTATTCTCTGCATTCGACCCATCACCCTTGATCACCCCCTGGGAGGTGAGGGGAGCAGTGAGCAGCAGTGGTGGCTGCGCCCGGGAATAATTTTTGGTGATTCAACCCCCAATTCCAACCCTTGATGCTGAGTGCCAAGCAGGGAGGTAATGGGTCCTATTTTTATAGTCTTTGGTGTGACTCGGCCGGGGTTTGAACTCACGACCTACCGATCTCAGGGCGGACACTCTAATTGTTATTTCAATTTTACATTTTATGTAACTGTCTAATTGACAATCTTATTGTAAGTTTATAAGCTTGAGTATGTTTAGAACTATATATAGACATATTACTTAGTTATTTTGACGAAATAAACTAAACGTACGCCAAAACGACAGCAATTGGATGCATGCAATTGCTGTCGTTTTGAGCACAGCCGCACAAGTCCTAGGTAGCAGTTAGTTGGCCATAATCTATACGCGAAAAGGTGAATCGACCGTGCCATCAGGTGGCCAACTGGCACAGGAACGCACGCCATAGCATGGAGAAACCAGACTTTTCCTTCTGGATGATTAGGAATGTCGTACATTACCCCTTTCTGGAGGTGGACAAAAATATTTATTTTGGAATAGGACACATTATTTGTTGTGAACGTACCGGTAGTTAGGAATGTAATTGGCTTTGAAGGGAAATAAGTCATATAATTAGGGAACCCATATTGACTACCTTTACACAAAATGGCCCAAATCAGATTTTTTTGAGATCTGTGAATGTGTGTGTGAATGGGTAAATGTGGAAGTAGTGTCAAAGCGCTTTGAGTACCTTGAAGGTAGAAAAGCGCTATACAAGTACAACCCATTTATCATTTATTTTATCTGGTTTTTTTTTCCTCCAGCTGATTGTTTACACTACCAGTAAAATGTGATTTGTTATCAGACTCCAGTGTAAACGGACATCATATATATATATATATATATATATATTATATATATATATATATATATATATATATATATATATACATCATATATATATACACACATACATACATCCATCCATCATATATATATATATATATATATATATATATATATATATATAAAACCCAAAACCAGTGAAGTTGGCACGTTGTGTAATTCGTAAATTTAAAAAATTCAGTCTAAGCCTGGGCCCCTGGAGAGGGGGTCCAGACTGAGGCCAAGGAGGGGAAAAAAAGGGAACACACACACACACACACACACACACACACACACACACACACACACACACACACACACACACACACACACACACACACACACACACACACGTGTGTGTGCATGCATGCCCTCAAACACTTAATCAAAATAATTGCCCAGGTCTGCTCAAGGCTTAAATATTAATACTGTGTCAGAAGTCAAAAAGTTATATCGAGACACCACCAATTATAGTAACTTTTTGAAAAAATGTATCTTGTTTGATAAATTTGTACATGAGTTTTTCTATAATACATTATATATTTGCATTCTGACTTATAACATAATAAACGCATGTAAAACACTAAAAACTACCCAGCACTCCAAGCGAGCTCGGAATACCGAGGGAGGGCGGGGTGGGCTTTGAGGTGTTAAAGTGGGGCGAAAAGTGATGAATCTGCTTGTTGCTGACAACAGGAGGCAAGAAAAGAAAAAAACATAATTACAAAAATATTTTTTTTAAATAATTTTCTTAAGGAGAGGTCGACTGGTGAAGTTGTTGAGGTTGAGAGTGGGGAAGTGGGGGAGATGTGCAACCACTCACCTTGGCCTTCCTTCTGCAGGTGCATACATGAGAAGTCTATGGGAGGGAGGTGAAGATGAGGAGGATGTGGTGCTGTTTGGATGGAAGTTGGTTGAGGAAGAGGAGGAGGAAGAAGAAGAGGAGGAGAGACGGGAACAGCAGAGAAAACGAGCAGTGAGGTCCATCACTCAGCAACTTTCATTCAATGAAAACACACTTCAGCTACAAATGAACAACACACATTTTAACACACAATGAGTTGTGTTTTTAGCCAGCGTCACGTACCATCCCATTGGCTGTCGGGGAAGAGTTGGATGTTGGGGGCGTGACCATTGTTTGCCATTTGGCTGGTGTTGGCGTTCTGGTCGCACGAGTCCTGGAAGGGGAGCGCGAGAGAAAGGTGAGCGACACTTATCAAACACAAAATGAGGATGGAGAGCAAGTGTGTGCGGCAACTTACACAACTTGTGTTGTCACAAAGCTGATTGTCCTGCCTGAAAGCACAACACAAACTTTGTTTAACCATTTGAGGTTGGCCAGGATTAACAATAACAAAAAAAAACTGGGATGTTCCAATCAGGGATTTATGCGACCAATCGGAATCATCCATGCGTGATGTCAGCCGATACCAATCACATGTATTAACTGTAAATATTTCCAATTTATTTATGGTGAGTGAAATTGACAGTAACACTATCAGCAAAGTAATATATTTCTTCCTCATTATCTTTTATTACCTACAATTGTTTGAGGAAAACAAAGTCAACCGTACACAATAAGTAACTTAACAAAATCAAAACTACTATCTATTTATTCACTGAAATAATTTTTGCCCTCAAATTATTTCTGTGTCCTGGACTTATTCTCCAAATATGTTAACATTAACAACAACAACAAAACAATGATGAGAAAACTAAAATATTGCTCTCATAGTATCAATCATATATTGATTTTTACCCTTGGTGTTGACGCCATCATTTTATGGATCAGCCCTCCTCTTAAGGTACAAGTAGAGTGGACAAATGCTTATATGCTAACCTTATATGCTTAAGAGTGATTTATTACATAATAAATATTTACAATCTGCAAAGTATGTAAAAATACCGTTTAAACATGACAAAATGCCACAAATTCAGTCATCCATTTCAATATTCCGTTCCAAATACATTCGGCGTTTTCCGGAGATTGACGTCACTGTCAATCCTTTCCGTGTCCGGGCCAGGTAAGGTTCCCCATGTTGAGTCAAATTAAGCCGCATTACATTCACGTTTTTACTCCACTATTTACTTGTTCTCCCCACTTAGTTAATTTCCTACAGAGTAATTTTAAATTGTTCTAATGGCACATTTTATTTTCCCTCATCCGTGCACAAGCTATTTTCTTCTTCTTTTTTTTAACGCACTCTGATCATATTATCAGATCAGTCATACTGGAAATATGTAACAATTAGACAAGATATGTGCTGTCTATCGTTCACAACCCTTATATATGTGTTTTTCTTTTTTTTTAAATGTATTCTAAATTGGAAATAAATAAATATATAAAAAGTCCGCTAACAATGCAGTCAATGGAGGCTCTCTATTCCGCCCAGCAAACCCTTTAATTAAACCATCCGGAACCTTTCAACAATACTAGAGATGTCCGATAATATCGGACTGCCAAAATTATCGGCCGATAAATGCTTTAAAATGTGATATCGGAAATTATCGGTATCTGTTTCAAAAAGTAAAATTTATGACTTTTTTAAAATGCCGCTGTACGGAGTGGTACACGGACGTAGGGAGAAGTACAGAGCGCCAATAAACCTTAAAAGGCACTTCCTTTGCGTGCCGGCCCAGTCACATAATATCTACGACTTTTCACACACACAAGTGAATGCAAAGCATACTTGGTCACCAGCCATAAAGGTCACACTGAGGGTGGCCGTATAAACAACTTTAACACTGTTACAAATATGCGCCACACTGTGAAGCCACACCAAACAACAATGACAAACACATTTCACATCCGCACCGTAACACAACATAAACACAACAGAACAAATACCCAGAACCCCTTGCAGCACTAACTCTTCCGGGACGCTACAATATACACCCCCCGCTACCCCCTCCCACCTCAACCTCCTCATGCTCTCTCTCTCGAGAGAGCATGTCCCAAATTCCAAGCTGCTGTTTTGAGGCATGTTAAAAAAAATAATGCACTTTGTGACTTAAATAATAAACATGGCAGTGCCATGTTGGCATTTTTTTTTTTCCATAACTTGAGTTGATTTATTTTGGAAATCCTTGTTACATGTCATCCAGCGGGGCATCACAACAAAATTAGGCATAATAATGTGTTAATTCCACAACTGTATATATCGGTATCGGTTGATATCAGAATCGGTAATTAAGAGTTGGACAATATCGGAATATCGGCAAAAAAGTTATTATCGGACATCTCTAAACAATACTCTTTATACATATCACGACCTGAATATCAACTAAATGCAGACAAACTATTTCTTAGCGGTGCAATGATACAAACAGCTAATTAGCACTCTGCTGCGTTTATTGTGAGCCAGCATCAATGTCCTGCTGCACCCGCATCATCGCGTCTCGGCTCGTCAAAGTTATTCTAGATTATAAACCATGCCTCCAACCATCTATCTTCTTCCGCTTATCAGAGGTCGGGTCACGGGGGTAGCAGCCTAAGCAAAGAAGCACATCCCTAGTGCTAATTGTGCACACAGCATTCAAGACACTCTGAAAGCTGTTGTGGAAATATAACTTTTATCGGCTGATCTAACTAAAGTAACGCGCCACATTGTCCTCGGCATATCAACGAGAAGATGAGCGGCAAGAGCAATTTAAAAAAAAAGTGCATGTGAGGTGTGCTTCTCAGGCTATGAGAGAGCGTATCAAAGTGATTTGTAAAAGAGGCGCATGAAGTTGTAAGTGAGAAGCCTTCAGTGCCTCCAGCTAGCGAAAGACACAGGCGCACTGTGCGGGAAGCGAAGGCATCACTTTTTCAGCGCAGTGTTGAAACTTCACAGAGAGCAGCGATCCTACCTGGCAGTGTTGAGGTTGTTCTCATCATCTCTGAGAGCGTCCAGCTCCATTCCAGAACCCTCCTCCAGGGTGGCTGAAAGCCCCAATGCATCCTGGGGGGAAACAGTCCTTTGTTAGAGAACAAGTTGAGTTATGCATCTGTGACTTCAATGCAAACATAAAGGCTTCTTCTTATCACCAACACAAAGGAACTATGTACATGCCAGCGCGTGTTCCCACGCATGTAAACCATGCGAGCGTCTCCCCTCTCACCTGTGTGTCTTTCTTTTGCTCTCGGTCACCATGGCGACCAGGATTCGCTGGCTCCCTGTCAAAGAAAAACAAAGAGCTTTAAGAAAATAGCGGAAAAGGAATGGAAATAGGTCAGATAAAAACAGTCCTTGACGATGGAAAGTCACAAATATCATAGCGAGTGACCCCTGAACAGCTGCTCCAGCCAAAACACACACTGCCTGCTAACGTGACGCGTTGACACTTTTACTGGTAACTTGAACTCGAATTATGTTTGTGTACAATTTTTAACATGGCAAAATGTTTTCTTAAATATGTCTTTCAGCAGCAAGCATAAGCGTGAGGCTGCTCTCCAAACTGCTGATGATGTGGAAAACCCCATTGTGCGTGTGTGTGTGTCACAAGATGCAGTGTAACACTTTATCAGTTAACAGTCTCACCCTTGGTTGTCAAAGTCCTTGAGGTCTTGGTCAATGCAGGTCTTCAGCTCAAAGAAATGCTGCTCCACTGCAGCCCTGATGGTTCGTTCAATGATCCTGAAGACACAACACACACACCGCTTTGTCATTTGAAGTTATTTCACATTGAGCTTGAACACAACCGTGTATGACTTTCACAAAGATCAATTAATCACTCGATCAAACTTTATTTATAAAGCACTTTTCATACATAAGAAATGCAACACATAGTGCTTTACGGACTTAAAAACAATGCCCGAACGACCCACATTCCCTATCATCAATCACACACGGACAGGCACATATGAATGCATGCCTGAGTACAGAGGAGCTAGGTGAAGAAACACTATCACAGGCGCCCCCACAGCCATGCCTGATACGCTAGGAACGCTAGAAAGTAAAAATAATGAAACATGTAAAATAGTAAGAACCATGAGTAAAAATAAAGTAAAGTTAAAGTTCCAATGATAGTCACACACACACTAGCTGTGGTGAAATTTGTCCTCTGCATTTGACCCATCCCCTGGGAGGTGAGGGGAGCAGTGGGCAGCAGCGGTGGCCGCGCCCAGGAATAATTGTTGGTGATTTAACCCCCAATTCCAACCCTTTATGCTGAGTGCCAAGCAGGGAGGTAACGGGTCCCATTTTTATAGTCTTTGGTATGACTCGGCCGGGGTTTGAACTCACAACCTACCGATCTCAGGGCAGACACTCTAACCACTAGGCCACTGAGTAGGTGGATAAAGGATAAACAAACAAGTAAAACTCATTATAAAGATGAAATATATACAGTAAATGATTGATAAATACATAGAACTAAATAAACCCTAGCATACTAATTAGATATAAAGAATTACTTATATAAAATGAGTAAAAGTAGGTAAAAGTCGAATCAAAAACTGCTATTAGAAACACAAGCATACAAACCAGAGATGATTAGCCAAAAAGGAAAATGCTGGCAACATTAGAATGAACTCCCAGCCAAAAATGGTAGACATTGTTTCTAAGTTACTATGAACAAGGGATTTGTGTAGTGTATGCCAATAATACGTTTCTCATAGTATTTAGTGTATGCTTCCCTTGAAAAAGATAATGAGTCAAAAGAGTTGCTCCTCTCCTGAAAGCCTTGATGGCACTGAAGAAGAGGAGCCATACTGTAAAAGGTAACAACACCCGTCCTGCTGACCTTTTCTGGGCGGACGTGAAACGCTTGATCCTCCAAATCTACTGAGATTCTTTTGAGAGCTTTCTTTATCACCTTCCTTGTTTACTTTAGCTCAGCGTCCTCTCCAGTTAAGACGGAAGATGAAGTCAGAAAGCACGTTTGGTCATAACATGGGAAGATAGCGGGAAGATAGCGGAGGAGTAAGAAAAAGCAAGGCCAGCAACCCGGTGTCCTTCTAATAATTTTAATACAAACTGCGCAGACGCTACCAAACAAAACGGTTTCCAAAATGTCTTTGTTAGAATAATTATATATAAGTTATCACACAACTCTTATGCTTAAAGGCACATAACTTGTTATCTTCTACTGCAAGTTAGGAGCGCCTCGCTGCTGCTGTTTGTGTCTTACAGCCTGTTGAGTACCTCAACGCAGACAAAACAGAGATAGGGCGAAATCACGAGTGTCAGCACATTTCCATTCTGAATAATCCCGTATTGTGTCCACTGGGGCTGCTTGCATACCCCTCCCTTCAGAAGCAGCCTCAGCGATGTAAACTAGGGAATTCCTGAATAAAATGGGGAGCGCGGGTGCTGTACCTCAGCGCGTGGGAGGGAGACTGTAACTGAGTGTGCAGCCCAATACGTTTCTCCTCATGAACAAAATTGAAATCTGCCTCCTTGATTCCTTGCTTCTTGTCCTGTTTAATAGATATGTCGGGCTTAAACCGGACAGTCTTTGTCAGTGTGTAATTTTCAACAGGAAGTGATGCACTTAAATAGTCACAGATGTGGTCAATCAATTGACATAACAATAAATCAAGAACAACTTGAATGCTGTATGCTGTACACATACAGTCTAGAGAAGTTAAATGTTTATGCAGCTGCCTGCTAAACGTCAACTAAAGCCTCCTGAGCTCCTGAGTTAAGACCACGGACATAAGATGCCGTGACAACCTCAAAGATCAGAGCAAAACGGTGCTCAATGAAACTTAGGCCTGTCAATAGAGATGCATGGACTATTTCATGACCCCGAGGTAAATTCACAGCTGTCGTCAAGTTTAGTGTGGAAATGACTTGTTAAAGCACATCAAGACAACTGTCCGCGCACGGCGGAAAGTCATGTGAGTCTTTGCCTCTCATCAAACATACACAGTCCTTTTGTGTCGACTTATCAGACACACTTTGTCCCGCACTGTGCGCAACACTGTTGCCGCTATCACAGACCACATCAGTACCGGTAGGGGACATAATGCTTATGTGATTTCCCTCATGTACATGTATAATTTTTCAACGTAATGTTTTAATAGATCGACAGAAGTGTGTGTGTGTGTGTGTGTGGACTCACTCTGCAGAGTCAGCAGGCAACATGGGCACAGGGGAGAGATGGGCACTGCAAAGGGGAAATACATAGTTAGAACATCACGTTCTCCTGGACTCCCATTCCAGACATCAACTGACCTCGGAGGGTGTGTGTGATGCTGGAGAGTCAAAACAGGAAGAAGCGATACAATAACGACGGTATAAACATGCTCAGAAAGGGCGCATAGGCGCCACAAAGTTATTAAGGCTACGGAGTTAGTAATTAGATAAGACCAGGTACCGTAAGTGTGTGTGTGTGTGTGTGTGTGTGTGCGTCTTTCTACACGCATGTCCACAAAGCTGGGACACAGCTGAAATGTGGATGCTCACTATCACACACGTAAGCACATAACACGACAGCAGATTCATGTAACACAACACACACAAGGTCATATATGCACAAAAGCAATGTATGAGTCTATAGTGTGTGCGTGTGTGTGTGTGTGTGTGTGTGTGTGTCATTTGCAGCTGAACTTATGCAACCTTGACATCTCTCTCGTTAATCTTATTGTGGATGATTGCTCTTCCTTTTTGTTTGCTGTAAAGCAATGCTTGCAGTTACTGTTAGCTTGCAGTTACTGTTAATGTAACTCTAATATTCCAACAATAAACAGCAACTCACTCCGTTCCTACTTGAGAAAATTAGTGAGTGTATCGTATTTTTCGGACTATAAGGTCTCCAAAATCGACAGTGCGCCTTATACCCTGTGCGCCTAATGTACGGAATAATGACCTTGAATCAATTTTATGTGGTACATGGTGTAATGGCAAGTGTGGCCAGTAGATGGGAGTCACATGTAAGGGATACGTGTGGATGCCTGTTCAATAAGTGACTCCGGCAAGCAAGCCCAAAACATTAAAGTTTCATTGTAAATATAGAACATTACACGTGGCGCTAAAAAATGTGTCAAAAATTCTTAGTATGAAGCCGCACCATTTGATGAAATGTTGGTCCATTACGGCTACCGTAGATTTTTTTGATTGATTGAAACTTTTATTAGTAGATTGCACAGTACAGTACATATTCCGTACAAATGACCACTAAATGGTAACAGCCGAATAAGTTTTTCAACATGTTTAAGTCGGGGTCCTCGTTAATCAATATAGACGTGCTGTGCTTCAACACACGGGTGTGGTTAAGGACCCCAAAATGGCACCTATTAGGAGGCATTCTGTTACGGCCTACGTCCTGCTGATGTGTATTTGTCCCGAAAATTTGCACGCGTCCGCCATTGTAGCCCATGCCGTAGTAAACAAGCTCTTCTCTTTTTCTCTATCCTCTTGTTTAAGGTCATTCATCTTGCGCTGTTGACATTACTAATACAAAGTAGCGTACAGTTTTAACTTCTGTCTGTCAGTAGACTTGCTATGGAAGCGCTAAAAACTACCGGTACAACAAAGATGACGGGGAGAAGACGGAGGCACATAAATAAGACCTCCCACAAAATGGAGCATCCTGAAGAGACGGCCAGAAAGCAGTTTGAAGATGGTATGTATAATATATGCAACATTTCTGACCAAAACCACCATGACATGTTATGTAGTGTTTTAAATATAGAAAAATAAATCATAACATGACTCATTTAATGAGTCTTGTAATCCGGTGCGCCTTGATAAAAATAGACCTAAATACATCGGCAGTGCGCTCTATTGTCCGAAAAATACTGTACATCAGTCTCCTTGAACAATCTCCCCTGCTATCAACGTTTGCCATTGCATCACTTGTACAGTTTGCTTGACAGGGCAAAGAGAATATTACGCAATGTGCACGCGCCTCAAGTATTAAAGATAATCTCTGATCTCACACCACTGCGCGCCCGGGGCCCTTCACTAAAATGATGTCTTTCAGGCCCTGAGGGGGATTCTGACCTCTTCAAGCTCCCTGCGAGACAAAGATAACAATGCTATTAAGTGGGCCGTCAGTCTTGGTGAGTTGCTTTGTAGCCTCTCTGCCAGAGGCAACGCCAGAACAAAGACACTGATGTGTAACACACAATACAAGACAATATTTATTGTAGTCTTTACTGAAGCAGTCAAAGTACTTTGGGCCAATATCATTTTGTTGGGTAACAATACCATTTATAGAGTGGAACTCCAAAAGGCAAATGTTCAGAGGGTCCAAAATTGGGAGTTTGATAAATTATGTTTGGAAAAATATGCCTCTTAAAACAAAAGTGGTAGTGCATATACGTAAGATGAATTTGGAGGATTTGAGGTCAAACAATGAGTCTCTAAAAGTGAAGTGAAGTGAAGTAAATTACATTTATATAGCGCTTTTTCTCAAGTGACTCAAAGCGCTTTACATAGTGAAACCCAATATCTAAGTTACATTTTTAAACCAGTGTGGGTGGCACTGGGAGCAGGTGGGTAAAGTGTCTTGCCCAAGGACACAACGGCAGTAACTAGGATGGCGGAAGCGGGGATCGAACCTGCAACCCTCAAGTTGATGGCACGGCCACTCTACCAACCGAGCTATACCGCCCCAAAAGTGCTGTTGTCAGAAAGTCTGTTCAGTTCCACCAGCAGAATACAACCAACTACTGCAAAACACACGCTCCGAAACACGATTCCTAAACAAAGTCTCCTCGATGCATTTGAAACATTTACAAACATTTACAGTCCTTCGTGTGAGAGGCGACAACGCTTCAGAGCACACGTCAGAATGCAAAGCATCTGGTGGTCTAAAGACAGGAGGTCAAAGGTCAGTATTTGGTTTCTGCATGGATACGGGGGCACATGTTTACGGCATCTTTGTGTGTTTGGACTTTGATAACGTCCTTGTGTTTGTGAAGATTGTAAGTAAACCTTTTAGTCCTACAGTTTGTACTCATCCATTCACCGAACCAACAATGAGCAACCATTTACCATGAATTGATTAATGTGGACCCCGACTTAAACAAGTTGAAAAACTTATTCGGGTGTTACTATTTAGTGGTCAATTGTACGGAATATGTACTGTACTGTGCTATCTACTAATAAATGTTTCAATCAATCAATCAACAACCAACCAAAGATACCTTTTGCAGTACCTCAATTAGCTCACTTCATAATTCAGAATTGGGAGTGTTTAAATGGCCAGCAGCATCAATCAATAAGCAATTTGAGACGTTGCATAATCAGTGCACATTCATTCACCTTGGCTCTCATTCATTAATGCAATACGGTGGTCTGATCAAAGATATGAAAGTGTGATCTTTACCTCTGCAGCAGAACGTCACAGACCATTCTCATGGCTGCAGTTTTCCCTTTTCCTCAATCTGATCCGTCCGTCTGAAGATCCAGCCCGAAAGTGGAAGAGGTTACTACGTCTGACGGCTTTGGGCGCCTACAGCTACAGTCAGCAACTTTAGTTGGAGCTTGCCAAAGTCCAGAATTGCTGCTGTTGCTGTTTTTTTTTTTTAACCTGACAGACAGGCAACTAAACCTTGCACCTCTTCCTTCTTTTGCCACGTGTTTACTCGACAGACCTCCAGGGAGGGACCACATCCAGCTGTGTCCCTGCTCAGTTATCTCGGCCGAGCTCTCTGTGGATTCGGCGTGAGGAGCAGCAGAGCCAAGGTTGCGCCTGGGTGCATTCTATGGACTCGTCTTCCTGGCGACTGTGACACCCGGCACCGTTCCGCGCCCGAAGTGCTGCAGTAAACATCAGGGCTCTGCCCAAGTATGTCCTGATGTAACTAAGCAACAACCCTGGGAGGCTGAGAGGACCAGTGGAATGGGAGGGGCTCAAGTTTTCAGCCAATCAGATAGAGGGCAAGAGTTCTAGAACCAATAAGCAGGAAGCAACTGGGAGGAGTTCTTGGGTCCCTGACAGTGAGCAGCTATTACAGTCAGTACACTAAAAAGTCTTGACAAAAATCACATATTCATATTTAAATAATGCATCCAAAGGCTTTACCCTGTAGGAACTTGCTGCGAGACATTTATAATACCCTGCACCTTCACGTCATGCTACGCCGAGAGCAATCTGCTGTTTGTTTATACAGTATCTACTGTAGAACACACAAACTTGCTCCACTTTGCCCTGATAAACTATGTGCAAATGTACATTCTTCCACTGAGCAGTGTGGGACCTGGAGAAAGAGCACTGAACTTCAACTGACTGCAATGAGAAGCATAAACATCAGTCAAACTTTATTGGGTGACATTACTGCTGAGTCACCTCCTTTAGGTTACCAAACTCTGCTAAGAGTATGTCAGTCTAATCATATCAAACAATCCTCTATTCAGACATTTAATTTTTAACAGGCAATCAATAAAATGCAAATGTTTACAGGTTCACAACTAAAAATAAGCAAACAGAAGAACCATTTGATTGATTCGAAACAACATCCTTCCAATTAAACCAGTAAAACAATTATTATGTGTGACTTGAATGTTCAGCATATTCTATTTGTTGCATATGTATTTGTATTTAGTAATGATGGAAAAACGATGCTGCAGTGAGTGTGTGGCACAATAACTGGCGGTATTGACACGATTCTGGTGTTTCCTAAGGGTGCCATCTGCTGGTTCAAAATAGTCACTACATTTGACCTGAAAATAAAATGAATGGCAAATATAATTATTATAGTTTGTTTTTTACGAATAGTCACGTAGACATGAATATGAGGCGAGCAGCTCTGGTCAACGAGTCAAAATAGTAAACAGGACACGAAAAACATTTACTATGCGGTCCTCTCCAAGGTTTCTCATAGTCATTCACATCAAGGTCCCATTGGGTTGTGAGTTTTTCCTTGCCCTTATGTGGGCTCTGTACCGCGGATGTCGTTGTGGCTTGTGCAGCCCTTTGAGACACTTGTGATTTAGGGCTATATAAATAAACATTGATTGATTGACTTTATTTGGAGCTAAAAGTTAAAGATCTCATTTGGGATTTTTATTTTTTCTTAGTTAGCGACGAAAACTGAGGTCAAACGCAGGACGCCACACTTTTGACTTCTTGTAAATACAATACGCATAGCTACATAGACATGAATATGAGACGAGCAACTCTGGTCAATGAGTTAAAATAGTAAATAGGACACGGAAAACATTTACTTTATTTGGAGCTATAAGATAAAGATCTCATTTGGTATTTTTATTTTTTCTTAGTTAGCGACGAAAACTGAGGTCAAACGCAGGACGCCACACGTTGTTTGACTTCTTATAAATACAAGCGGTCAGTCTTCCGCCGAAAGAAAATAAACAGTTTGGCGCTTCAGTCAAATGACCCAGCAGCTGCATCCACCATGTGTTCTTTCCAGAATTTGACACATCGGGGCATCGAGGGACGCATCGATGCTTCAGTATTGTTTGACCCATCGCTTACTTGTATTTAGTACAACATGGGGCCTTGCCGTGAACTGTCCCTACATTATACAACTGGGAACTTAGGAGTTTCATCAGGAAAATAACTTGGCGTGAAACCTGAGCCACAACAAATTCTGTGAACTCACAAACTCACTTTGTGTGGTGACCCCTGATGGAAAAGTGAGTCCTGAGTTTGAACTTTAATTCCATTAGGGAGTGTACTTCTATTGTGTATTATATCAAATCAGGCAAAGGTGGAACATAATATAGTGAAAGTGAGACCTGGTGGAGTGCAAGTGATCAAACTGTCTACAAATACAGGGCTTTGACTTATTACATCATTCAAGTGGTTGAAATCTTTATTTTAGGGCACAGATCCATCCATCCATTTTCTACCACTTGTCCCTTTTGGGGTTGCGGGGGGTGCTGGAGCCTATCACAGCTGCATTCAGGCGGAAGGCGGGGTACACCCTGGACAAGTCGCCAGCTCATCACAGGGCCAACACAGATAGACAGACAACATTCACACTCACATTCACAAACTAGGGCCAATTTAGTGTTGCCAATCAACCTATCCCCAGCTGCATGTCTTTGGAGGTGGGAGGAAGCCGGAGTACCTGGAGGGAACCCACTAAGTCACGGGGAGAACATGCAAACTCCACACAGAAAGATCCCGAGACCGGGATTGAACTCAGGACCTGAGGCACATGCACTAACCCCTCCCCACCGTGCTGCCCTAAAAATCAGTGCAGTTATGCGTTATTCAGCGGGAGGAACTTATTCAAAAAGGCATTTAAAACGCGCAAACAAGATCCATGAACGGTCACTCGCGGTTAGATACAGGGCTTTACTGTACCTTTGCTGGTGATAGAGCTGAAAAATGTACGTTTTCTCAGGTCCAACTGTCATTCAGGATAAAACAGAGGTGTCCAAACTGCGGCCTGCAGATAATTTTTTAACGGAACATTCTAAAAATACTAGTAAGTGGAATAAAAGGGCGGAAAAGTTTCAATGTTTACATTTTTGTCTTTAAAACTGTCATTGCTTCACATCAAATATTCCACTTTGAAATATTTTTTGGGGGAAATATAGCATATTTTGTATGTATGCCCCCCAAAAAAAGGCATTAAACAAAGAAAAATAATAATACAAACTTAGAATTGACGGATAAATCTGAAGTTAATCTAAAAAAAAAAAAAATAATGTACGAGTTATTTTTAGAACAGATCATTTCCTAGATTTAGCATTGACTTGTCCTTAACAAAATACAGCAGATAAAGTTTAGTGACAAGGAAACGCTAACTCTTGCCTTTTCGGCATTGTGTCGGCCGGAAGTAAAAAAAAAGTTTTCTCATGTGTGATCCTTAAAGATGGTGCGTACAAGACTGCGGTACTGAGAATAAAGTTAAGAACTGATAAAGCTTGCGAGCAAAAGTCTTATCTCGGTCAGTAAGTGTATCGTGTTACACGCTGGGCCGAGGCCGTGTCTGAGCACATAATCAGGAAGTCAAGGCTGAAGACAGCGCGGAAACAAGGACGCTCGAAAAAAGTAAAACACTTTCATGCAAATTCAGAGTCTGTGATTGTTTTTATGTTCCATTTAAAATGATCTTAGAAACACGTTTTTTTTTTTCAAGATGCAATGTTGATGTGAGGTGATTATCTGGGGCGTAAGGAACAGTATAGGGGCTAAAATTATTCTCTCTCTTGTTTTTCTAAACAGCGGCAGCGCACAAACATTCACACATCCCGTTTTTAGCCAGGGCTGACCTTCCCTTTGCGCAGCTGTAGATGATAAACGATGCTGTCAGCGGGACATGTCAGCTTTAGCTAAGTGACGTTGGGGCTGAGCCAAAGATGTTGTAGAAGTGAGAGGCTTTTAACTAGGCCATTTACAAGCACCGTGGAACCTCTAAAATCGAATGTGTACATGATTGTTTTTTTATGCCTCATTTGTTTTGCTTAACGTCTTTGTGCATTTCTCTGACATGACGAGTTCCTCCAAATAACAGACACATTCATTCAAAAGCTGGAGCATTTAGATGGGCTAATTTGTGGTTCATGCCTTATTATGTCAGAATGTAAAAAGCAGATAAACAACAGCTGACCTACATTTTGCATTTCCAAACTTTGCATGTCACATTTGATAACACCAGAATGCCTCATCGTCAGGACTGGACTTGAGGTGACCCAACTAAGTAGTGACTAAGTCAGCTCTTGGAGGAGAAACATAAAATAAGATACGAGTGAAGGGGCCAGCTAACCTGAGCCCTGTAAAAAAACACATATGACATTTCTATGGTGTATTATTTGTATATTGTGTGTGTAGTCAGTTGAGCACACTAAAATATCAGCTCTCGGACATCTCGCATTAACGCCAAATGAGGACATCAATCTTTTTACCTCCAGATAAATATAACACAAGTGGAAATATCACGAGCAGTCTGATATTAGAGGTGTAATCGTACATGTATTTGTAACGTGATATGTTTTGCTACAGAGGCATGCCGATTTCTTTCCTGGTAAACAGAAAGTGTGCCTCAATGCTACGCGTTTACTCTGTAAACAAATAGTCTTTGGCTAGCAGGGGTCTTGGCTAGCGATAGTGCTAATGAGGAGCCAGAGCCTATATATAAATAGCGGCGATGTTCTTATCAACAGTGTACATTTTCAAAAGATTTTTGGATAGGGCACGGACGGTTTCAATCGCAATCTGGGAACGCCTCCGCAAATACCTTGCAGAGATACTCAAAAAACTGGTTATAAATGGGACTATTTTCACGCAATTTACACCAAAACATATCCAATACAATGTAGACTATAATCATCATATGTCCCTTTTAAGACAAAAGCAGTGTACTGCCATTGTTCAAAAGAAATAGGGAACATGACTACAAACTGGAACTATTAATGCTACACTTCAGTCAAAAAGGAACCTTTATTTACAAATAAAATGATCATTTACACTGTTGAAACTGTAAATGTGCACTTCCTCTTTCCGCAAAAGAAACACTGTAAACCAGAGTGCGGCCTATGGCTTGTTTTTAGTGACCCTCCAATTAACTGATTATTAAAGGGATATTAGTAACAGTAAACATAGGGAACCGTTACACCCTCACTGGGTGTGTTGGTTAACAATGGAATTTAGGAAACATTTTTTGAATACCTTTTTCTTTGTTGACCTTTCCCGAGGCTTAAACAAATCTAGGGCTGGGACGATTTGTCGACTACCTTGCGTCGATGAGTCGACAAAAGATGGCCGTGCACGGAGAAAATGATTCCACTAGTTGTGTTCCAAATAATCCTACGATTATCATCGGCCTATTTTTGTGGAAAAGTTTGCGATAGCCAGATCAATGCTGATCACAAAATATTATCACTTGTGGTTAGGGGTGTAACGGTACGTGTATTTGTATTGAACCGTTTCGGTACGGGGTTTTCGGTTCGGTTCGGAGGTGTACCGAACGAGTTTCCACACGAACATATTAAGTATGGCTTATGGGTCTTTAGCCTAAGCTAAAGTCTTAACAAGCTGCTCCGCTTCCTTCTGCCTCTGTCTCTGTCAGTACTCTACACAGCACCCAGCATTGTCCCACCCACAAAACCACCTGATTGGTTACACACAGAGCGGTAACAGCCAATCAGCAGTGCGTATTCAGAGCGGTGACAGCCAATCAGCAGTGCGTATTCAGAGCGCATGTAGTCAGTGCTTAGCGTTTGGCAGGCAAGCATCAGGCAGCGGACTCTCCCCAAATTATAATAAACACCTCCCAGTCAACTATTAGTAACATCACTATGAGCCCGTTGACGTTCTAGAAATATAAAAGGCAGCTCAGCTCGCTCGCAGTCCTGGTTTGAGGTGAAGGCTAATTCGCTTTTAGCGTAACGTTAGCTCATTTTGCGGTGTGTGTGTGTGTGTTACGGACAGCAAAGCCCTGTCTGTCTGTTATTTCAGTTTACCTTTTTCTGTGTTGAAGCAGCAAAAAAGGACATTATGTTAAATGAAAAGTTTCTGTCTCTGATAGTTGATATAATAATGTAACTGCATCATTAAGCCTACATGAACTCCATGCTGTTCAGGGATGAATAGTCTCTCCTATTGCTATTGTACTATTTTTCCCAGCTATAGTTACATTAATCATTAGTAAAGCAGCAGCCTAGTTTTGAATGGCAGGGTCCCTGCTATCACATATTGATAAAAATATAACATTTACGTAATAAAAATCAACTACAGGCTTCCCAAATTCTGTAAAAAATAAGCATGATGAGTTGACTTGAAACTGTTTAATGTTGCACTTTTTATATGTAGAAGAAAAGTTTTGTCATTTTAATTAATCTGAGCAACAACTTGAGGCAGTTTAATGTTGATTAACGTGGGCAGAATTATTATAGTGTTCCCAATGTTAAAAGAATAAAGCCATTGTTTACAAATTTGGTAAATAAATAACAAAAAAATGTATATTATGTTGTTTTCTTACTGTACCGAAAATGAACCGAACCGTGACCTCTAAACCGAGGTACGTACCGAACCGAAATATTTGTGTACCGTTACACCCCTACTTGTGGTTCATACCTTGCAGCAACAAGGCAACTGCTAGCAGCTGTTTGTGTACATCCATACTCAATGCAAGTTAATATGACTACAACTGTGGCAAATAAAATACATTTCTCCTAAGTTTTAAAATCACTAGAACTGGCGAAATAGGCTGAAAATGCGACACATCGAGCAAGAGCAGAAGACGAGAAGAAAACATACTTATGCTAAAACAGCTTAAAATATGAGTATAATGGAAAAACAAGTGGACTTTATATGTTTCATTGAATCCGTTAAAGCAAATGTATTTCCAATCCGCAAAGTATGTAAAAATAACGTGTGAACATCCACAAAATGCCACAATTTCAGACGGCCATTTTGAATATTCCGTAGATTTGGGGTCGGATGACGTCACAGGGCAAACACATCCGCACTCTGTCCTTATCAGCAGACTAGTCATACTGGAAATATGCAAACATTGGAAAGAGATGTGCTGTTTATCATTCACAATCCCTATGTAGGACAAGAACATATGTTTTTCTTTTTTTATGCATTCAAAATCGTGGGAAAACGAATTAATTAAAAAATAGCTAATAATTGGGTCAATGGAGGCTCCTCTTTTACACCCACAAAGCCCTCTAACCACCCAAAACCCGACAACAATACATGTCACAACCTGAATATTTACCAAATATGAGCGATATTGTTATTATAAGCGCTAACGCAGGCTAAGTATTTTTTAGAGAGCGAACTGGCCCTCTGCTGAATTCATTGAGCCGGCCGGTGCCCTGCTGCTGCCGTGCAGATCGCGTCTCAGCTGTTTTGAAGTTAATTTTAGATTATAACTCATGCTTCTCACCTGGATAATAGGAGGATTTAGCCATACATAGTGAATTTGTTCATATGTGACATTCACACCTGGAGATGGAAACAAAGACACGACAACCGAAGACGAGCGTCTGCAGCAACTTTTTTTAACCTTTCGTGTGGATTATCAATAATGTCTCATCGAGACATCCCAGTCAGAGCAGACATTGTACAGTAAGTGATCATGTTATTATGTGTGTAGTTTGTATTTCTTGTTTAGCCCTCAGCAACAGCTACATGATGCTATCGTGTTTCACTGAAGCTGGATCAGTTTAACACACAGCTTCTGAAACTTGTAGATCATCCTATATATATTAAAGCTAAAAAATACAAGGTTCTGGATCATAATTTTGCACAAATAAATAGTTCTTGGCTCTAACAAGGTCTACGTTATTAGCATTGTTGTTTTCCGGCAAAGTGATCTGTGGTTTACACCAGGATCACATTGCTTGCTCATTATCTCTCAAAATAGTTCAGGAATATCTGAGATTTATACTATTTTGATCATATCTATTTACTTACAAACTTTGTACGTCTTTTAGTGTTATTAATCAAATATATATTATAATAGCTTCAATATAGAGGCAACTTTTTATTCCATTATACTGGTACTTTAAAACGACAGAAGAGTAAGCGCTTATTAACTTTAACAGACACATAGTGTAGGAGCCTAAAGGATGTTTAAGTTAATTTACATTTTATGGAAGGTGCTTTATGTTTATTCAGCCAAAAGGGGACTATTTACTTAATGTAAATAATACGAAAATGTATATATTGCATGCTTAGAATGATTATAAGGTACACTTTATTTGTAATTATTACATTTGTCTGAATAATTTGATGACATTTTTATACTGCTTTGTTTAATTGCATATATGGCGGAAGGATCTGTGTGGTAATATGGTTTGGACACAATGTATTATGGGTAATGACAGTCAGGTATGATGGAATCGAGCCACACAGTTTTTTTGACCTTACTCTTACTTTTTTAAACTCTTTCTTACTGTAACAAACTCGCTTTATTTTTCCATTCATTTGCTCCCACATCGTTATTGTTTTACGTTTTTGAAGGATGAAGTTGACAAGTAAACGATACAAAACGAAGAGGAGCATCAGGAGTTTTGTTTGTTGTTGCTGCAGCAAGTGGGAGCAGGAGAAGCTTCAAGCTAAGGCTTCATTAGGAAACTACATGTAGATTGAACCACAGGAAATTAACAAGTAGAAAACAAACAAAAAAAAAGAGTCCAGAAAGAGAACATTATTATAACAACACATCCAACTGGTGTGCTACGTTGTTGTGTACCAGGGAAGGGTGGATTGATCCATGAATCGATGCTGTTGATGCCAAGAGTAGGACAACAATAATAATGTAATACCGGTAGTTTAAATATTTAGTTGATACCCGCGACCCTGAAAAGGGACAAGCGGTAGAAAATGGATGGATGGATGTTACAATGCATTCATGTGTTTCTCTGCTGATTATAATTATGATAAAAAATTAAAAAGCACAATCATTCAGTGTTCTTAAATAATTCAAAGTTAAATGTAATTATATTAGTTAACTTCCCAAAAAGTAAGGCAATTGTATGGTTCCCTTTTCAGATCATATGGTCAATATCTCTCATCATAAATAAATAATACAATTTACAGTTCATACATGTGACCATGTCAGCTGATTGATGATCTATCACAATTGGCAGCATAAAACCCTGACCAGAACAACCTTAGATGCCATCGTAGAAATTGAGCCTTTTGAAGTGCTCTGTAAACTGCAAAATTACAAATAACTTTTCACAGCAGCACTCTTAAAAAGGCATCAAGGGCTATTCTCCAGTAAGTAAGTCATTTTGTTTTGTATTTCTGTCCAAAAAACATGCATTTAAAGCTTCTACATACAAGACAATTTGGTTATTTTGGGGGAATTCATTTGAAAAAAATCGTTGCACTACTACACTAAAGAAACAGTCCGTGACAAAAATTAATTAAATCTATAGATGAATCTCTATTGTTGACTAATTGATTCACGAAATAATAAGGTGGTCTCAAGGTGATCCGTTTTGATTTCTATGCACCTCTAATGTCTCTCCGGCTCAATGTTTACATTTTCTTCTATTCCGCAGGCCTCATGGAAAAAACACAATTCTCCGCAGCGACATTAACTTATATTATGTAAAAGATGAAGAAGATTAAAATGGGGCATTTTATGGATTTGAAATGACTAAGTGCTGCCAAGATGCAAGGTGAGCGTGTTCTCAGGTCCTGTTACAACAGGAGGCGACAGACTCTCCTGTCAGTCAAGCAGCAGACAAACAACTCAGCCACGGTTAATGTTGACTCACTAGATGCTGGCAGTTTATTTCTGAACTGTCACAATCCGCCAGATGTCAGAGAGTATTTAGTGGGTGGACCTCACTTCTGTATCTTCTTCAGAACACTGGAAAAGCTCACAATCTCAACAAGTATATATTTCTAACTTTTAGTCAAAATATCTAAACAACAAACAAGTCACAATATCATGAATATTAATTTTTCAATTAGACAAAAGAGCTTGTTTTTTAGGCAATAGATTTTCTAAGGGAAAAATACTACTTTTTGAGAAGTTTATTAGACACAAAACTTCAAAATACCAGTTAGTAAGTATAGCTAAAGTGTTTTAAAGGCTAATTTCAAGAGCACTTTTGAGTTTTTAAAGCTTTAATATGTCGTAGTTCAAGAAATCTTACCAAGACAATATTGACATGTTACTTTTGACAATTTGTTTTGCTCATTACAAGCAAAAATAACTTACATTTGTTTTTTTACACTTTTATAAAAAGGGCATTTGCCAGTGAATTTAAAGGTACCTTTTTAGTCAAAGAAACCAACCAGTCATTCAAATATTTTCTGTACCCCTTATCCTAAGTATTGTCTCAGGTAAGCTGGAGCATATACAAAACTTTTCATGTGGACTTATCGCCAGCCAATTGCAGGGGACACATATACAAACAACACATCTGTAGACAATTTACAGTCTATTCTTCAATCAACTAGCATGTTAGGACAATGCAGTGTAACACTATATTAGTTCATTTGTGTCAAATGACAAACAATAAAATACCGTATTTTTCGTATTATAACTCGCTCCGGAGTATAAATCGCACCGGCCGAAAATGCATAATAAAGAAGGAAAAAATATATATATAAGTCGCATTTTTTGGGGAAATTTATTTGATAAAATCCAACACCAAGAATAGACATTTGAAAGGCAATTTTCAAGCACCCATTTGTGAATTCGTTCCTCGAGCTGTGGCCACCTAGCTTTTAGCCCGCGGTTAGCTTTTTTAGTTTTCTTCATTTCAGTAAGAGTAGCCTCCGCTTTTCGCCAGTCCCTTACAAGTATCTCGCTTACTCCAAACTTTCTTTCTGCTGCTCGATTGCCGTTTTCTGCTGCATATTTCACTACTTCCAGCTTGTAACCTGCAATATAGGATTTCCTTTTCGGTGCCATTTTTGTTCAGCTCTTCTCAGTTTTTATAAGTTACCATCAATGTTAAAATGATCAATTTTCATAGGTACGGAAGTAGTAGCAGGTAGCATCTTTTTTTTCACAATGCACTTCTGCCATGACCCGCCCCTGCCAAATTTTTATTGGTTGATGTGTGTGTGTGTGACGATTGCTGATATACACCTAGTCTCTTACGTGAACGAGATACATAATATTATTTGATATTTTACGGTAATGTGTTAATAATTTCACACATAAGTCGCTCCAGAGTATAAATCACACCCCCGGCCAAACTATGAAAAAAACTGCGACTTTTAATCCGAAAAATACGGTATGTCTCTCAAGTTGCGCTAAACTAGTGCTTTGCAATTGTTTTCTGTTTTGCCCCCACCCAGGAAAAAGAAAACATTTTGCACACCCCCAACTCCGTCCCGGACTATAAGCTGCTACTTTTTTTCCTATGCTTTGAATCCTACGGCTTGTAAAACGGTGTGGCTAATTTATGGATTTTTTTTGCTGACCGCCATAATGTAAATAGTTTTCATTTAAAGACACTTAATTGATGTGTTATTTTTTTGTGCTATTGCGCCATCTTTTGGATAAGTTCGCTCACTGTTCACACAATTCCTGCTGTTATACCGGAAGTAGAAGTGCCCTTTGGTCTTCTAATCGTCCATAGCGTTTCTACTCTTATAGATTCTTCATTCCTCACTCTAAGCATTGTTTGTAAGTTTTACAATATAACTAAAACACTTCTTACGTACTGAACCGTCCCATGTGTGATGTCTGCAGAAGTGTTTTAATGCATGCTATCGTCATTTAATTAGGCTAGTGTTGTTAGCATTAGCTAATATGCTAACATGTTTATGAGTGTCTGTGTCAGTAGTATTACCTTAAAATGGCATTCTTTTTGTAATTTGTTACAGTTTCTCAAATTGCTCAGTACATTCACCTAGACGTCACCATGGAGTTATTGAGTCTGTTTAGCTGATTGGAGAGCTAGCTTCCGCAGCTAGTGGGTCCAGGACGATGACTTCGGTTTTGTTTGATCAGATGTTTTACTGTTGTGTTACAGACACCGTTTGGCAACAGTTAAGGTACGTAAATAAACATTCAAACAAAAGCTTTGTGTCAATAACCCCTTTTGCAAAGTATATATCTGCGGCTTACCGTCTGGTATGGCTAATATATGGAAAATATTTTTTTCTTCAAAATTTAATGGGTGTAAGGTAACCTATATACCGATGCGCTCTATATTCCGGTAAATACGGTAGTATCATTTGTTTATAAAATGTTTAGGGGTACACATTTGCACAACATTGTATCCTTAACATTAAAGAAAAAATAATAAAGAAATATAGATCAACAAATAACTTTAACATTGTTTTAAAGTCTGTGACGGAAAAACAAAATTAAGTTTAATATTAAATTTGCCTAAAATAAAAAAAAATTTGAACGCATCGAAAACCATTTGATAATAAAAAATTAAATAAACTCAATAATAATTTATATTTGATCAGCAATATTAACTCAGGAGCACAACATATAACCTACAAAACAAACAAATCTCAGCAAAATGTTTTATCAAAATAATGAAGTCAGGATTAATGGCTAGGATAAGCACATTTTGTAGTTCACAGCTTTTATAAAAGCGGGGTTTGAAGCATGACACTTATAAAACATGTTCTCTAAGGTCACACACTGTTGAAATTTTACTTTTTCAGTAACATGCTCAGTTACAGGTAATAAAGGTATGTTAATATAATGGTGACAACATGACTATAACACAGGGGTGTCAAATGGTGAACTGTCAACATGAGATTGCTCAACAGGAAGTGCTTAAAGTTGAATGGCATTGTAAATACACTGAGACAAAATCTAAGTTCAATGCGTTCGTCATGGTGTTTTTGAAACTGCACAATTTTTTTGCGTCAGAATTTTCAACTCAGTTGAAGTGTTTTGCCAAGAGAATTATTTGTAATGTGTACAATTTTAGAATGTACTTGTCCTATATTTGGCCGAAGTAAAACAAAGAAAACAATTTTGAAATTGTCTTTACTTTTTGGGCCCGCGTGGGAATAGATTTTCCTGAGCGAAAATGAGTTTGATACCCCTGCTATAACAGATTAGCTCTATGCTATAACAGATTAGCTTTATTTATATTACAACATAATGGGTGAACCGGCATGGGATGTATTGGGTTCTACCTTAGCGTTCCCAATTTAAGTCACAAGAATTCTGTTTAAAAAAAACATTTATACAGTTTACATATTTTTTTAGCACATTTTTAAGACTTTTAATGACCATTTATAAGTGAATTATTGCGCTGTAAGCATTAATGATTGTTTTTTGGTGCAGCCAGAGTGACCATGACATTTGAAAGCCAATTAGCTCGTCCTCGGGTCACAGCTATCGAACAATGTGTGACGGTTCGAACCGAGCAACTTATCCTCACGCTTTGGGTCAGCGATGATCAAATGCTTTGCTAATGTCGGCTGTGGACCTGAAAGCTTACATTACAGCATTAATCCCTGCTGGCAGCCAGACGGTCATCTTAGAGGACTAACACACACACACACACAAACACACAAACACACACTAATGCCAACTGCAACAATCACACAAGACTTAAAATATCCAGAGAGTCTGGCCAGGATGGTTTTAAATATGTCTATGCTAGTAAACCACAGAAAGTCTTCACACACACAAACAATTCCCACCATGTTGTCCCACAAACAAGGCATTGACCGCAAAGATGCAGAGAACGGGGATGGGAATCCTCTGTAAATATGTCGATGTTATTCAAGAGCGACGTTATCATAACACACAGTTGATCCAACACAACTGTGATTAATTGAGTCAACATTGAGGCTGGCATTTATGCCGAGTGGACACTTTGTCTCTGTCGTGATGCTGGTGACATAAAACCTCTTCTTAACAAATGAATGTGCGAGAAAGTACAGTTCAGAAAAATCAATGCGTGTGCTTGCTGGATTACTGTCTCCAATCATCTTTAGTGCCAGCATGGGGCAGGAAATTGAGGCATGCACGAACACAAATCCTCACACCCAAATTGCTTCAACTAAAGAAACTGTTTACATATACGTGTGTTTGTTAGCAGGATTACAGAAAAAAAAACTCAACTATATTATGAAGGGGTGGGACAATGGGCTGTGAAAGAACCAATGTAATTATCAGTTCAATTCATATCCATTCATTTTTATTAATTTCCTTTTGAATGATAACGCACCGAGCGCTTAATGCCAAATGACGTCGATGACTAGTTAGTTCGTCTAAAGGGATGAACATGCATGGTGTGAAATGTGTCATATGTGTAATGTGCATTAGTCTGAATGCAGTAATCATCTTAGAGGAGATTCAGATCAGAGGAACCCGAGCTGATCTCAATGTCCCTCTAAGCGGGATCCGACTCTCCTCCCCCCTTGGGTCTATCTGGAAGAAGACTCATTATGTGGTGTATCTGGTAGTCGTCATGAATCCACCATGCCTGTCTGACCCACCGGGCTACAGTATGCAGTTTACCTTCAAAAACACTTTTGCAGACACTTTGTAGATCTTTTACGACCTGTCAATGTATAACGCTAATATAACTTCTCCAAAACCAAACGCAGAAAGCTTTTGTCCGAATTCAAAGCTGAATATCCGACAAACGGCGATGACATCATGCAAAATGACAATCTTTTCTAGGATTTTTACAAGTTCCCCCAAGTTTTTTAACACAACATTTTGTGGTACTTTAACTGGAGCCCACTGCTGTTAAGTTGTCAAGGTTAGTGCCTGCGTTAAAATAGAATCACGCAGCCAATTTCAGAACATCATGACAAACTTACGAGCAGCTGAAAAGATTAATGATCTACTGAATATGAGCAGGGGCACACATCAATCTCTACCTTAAGCAACTTGCTTTTCATCGTGATAACACTCTTTTAAGGATACTTATTGTGTTTAAAGGGGAACTGCACTTTTTTGGAATAGTGCCAATCCTTCAGTCCCTATTTAAGACAAGAACACTTCTTTTTTTATGCATTCTAATTTGTAATATACAGCAAGTATAAGGTGGCTAACAATGAAGCTAATAGGAGTCATCTATTGTGCCCATAAAGTCCTCTAAAAACTACCCAAAAACCACCAACAATTTACATGTCGTGACCTGCATATTAACCAGTAGTTTGTGATCAACTTTGTAGCTATTGACATACTGTACTGAGCTGGCGAGCTGCTGCATCGCCTCTGAGTTGGTGAAAGTTCATTCTAGATGATAAATCATGCCTCTCACCTGGATAGTAAAAAGTTGTGGCCATAAACCAAAAATTTGAGATGGCGAGAAAAACACAAAAAGACGCTCGTTTAAGCCCACCTTTTTTTTTTTTAACCTGCATGAGCATTATGATTAATTCTTCATCTGAACGGGAAGATATAAACAGTCCATCAGTCGGCGTTCCAGTCGGAACAGACATTGTACAGCAAGTGATTGTTTTTATTATGTTCGTAGTTTGTATTTCTTGTTTAGCACTTAGCAATATCGCTACTTGCTGGATCTGCTTATCACTCAGCTTCTAAAACTTGGAGATAATCCTCCTTATACCCAGGCCCAAAAATATAAGGTTCTGGATCATCATTTGTCCCATGAATAGTATTTTTTATGCATGAAATAAGAAAAATACATAAATATTAAATGTTATTGGGAACATGCATGTTACTACATTATATATATACTTACACCATAAAACGATGGATGTTTTTAAGAGCGCTATATATAATTCCTCCATTGTTAGCCACCAACAGCTAGCTTTTATTTAGAAATTAGAATGCATTAAAAAAAGAAAAATGTGTGCTTGTCCCACATAAGGATAGAGAATGATAGGCAAATATTTTTTGTCTATCGTTCACAATCACTATGAAAGACATGACGATGGATGATTTTTTTTTTATAATGCATTCTAATTATTAAATAAATGCCTTTAAAAGTCAGCTTTCAATGGTGCACAATTCCGCCTACAAAACCCTTAAAAAAACATACAAACACCTCCATTGAGGTTTTATATAATGTTATGTAGTAATGGGCACATTTATAACAACATTCAACATTTACGTATTTTGCTCATTTTAATTTAAAAAACGCATCACAACGTTTGCTTTTTTTCTCATCACTGATTATTACTCACTTTAGACTTTTTGAGAGTCAACAAACATAATAATACATCACTTACTGTACAAGGTCTGCTGTCATTAGGTTGCCGACTGCTAGGATGTTTATATATTCCCATTTAGGTGAAGAATGTCTAAAAATCCTCACAATAAACGGGGACCAAGGGCAGGGGGGGGACCAAGTGTCTTTTCGTGTCGTTCTGGACATTTTAGGGTCCTAAATGGCTGTCAAAGTGTACCAACTTGTCGGAATGCCTACTCGACTTCTTCTGTCCAGGTGAGATACATGATTTATGATCTACAATAAACTTACAGGGAGCTAAGAAGTGAGGACACAGCAGACCTTTTGATGATGTAAGCATAGGGAGACATGATAGTGATCACAGCGCCACTATAAATATTTTGTCTGCGTTAGCGCTTATAATAACAATATCACTAATACTTGGTTAATATTCAAGTCACGAAATATAAATATATTGTTGGCCATTTTTGAATGGTTATTTATCAGATTTTATGGGTGAAAAAGGGGAGCTCCTTCTGGCTCTGCTTTAAGTGGACTTTTATTTACGTTTATTTAATATTTAGGATGCATTAAAAAGAAACATTAACCCGTCATCATGTCTTTCATAATGATTGTGAACAATAGGCAAAATTCCAAAAAAGTGCAGTTCCCCTTTAAAGTTCTGTCATATTGCTATTGTGTACAGAAAGCTACTAATTGTCATGCAATTAATGGGTTTGATGTTGCACTGTTTTGGAGTGATGTCCCGTATAGACCACACAATACGGAGCGCTCACCTGTCGGCAGGATTATCCGTGTGTGTGCGTCGCGGTGAGTTTGTGGAGGCAGGACCCTCGTCGCCATCCTGAGGCAGCTCTTCGCACTCCGCCTCGCACTTGTCGTCGTCCAACAGCTCTGTGATCTGAAGACAAGACAAACGGGTTATAAAATTGCAAACTTAGTTGTTTACAAAGCTACGGCATGCAAAAATAAGTTATCGTAACAACTCTTTAAAAATAATTTGGGAAAATGAGTATTTATGGGTACATAATTGAGGTGCAAGTATGTGACAGTGACATTTTACAACGGAGCGAGAAGACGTCCACAAAGGCAAAAAGGTCACAGTTGTTGCGTGCGTCTACTTGAGCAGTTCCAAGGTTACCTCATTAAGAATACCATAAAGACTGCCACCTTCTAAATATGACGGGGTTATGTAACTCTTGTAACTTTACAATTTGCCCGTAAAGGTGTGATGTAAACTTCTGCCATGAAACAACCTTCTCGTCTGACGTAACTTAGCTTTGACATTTAGGGTGTCGAGATGGACGGCCGTTTCATAACACTTCTAAATATAAACGTCCAACTAGCAGGTGAACGGGCGGAGGAGGAAGACGATGGAGGCAATGAGGGGCGAGGAAGACCAGAAGACAAGAAAACAAAAAGGAGGGGACGCCATTTTGGTAACAAGAAAACAATACAAATTGTTGTCTTACATACAGCTGCATGGCAATTTACCATGGCCAATTACCAAAAATCCTACAGCAGTTTGAATAAACCAATGAATCAATAACTGTATAAATTTGGGAATCGACACCGGTACTTTTGTGTGTGTTCATGTGGTAATAAATGTTACATTTGACACTGAGCTGATAATGATAACTGTGCTGGTCTCATTTGCAAGTAAGCATTCATTTCAGTTTGTCAGTGGCATGTTGCCATAGTCAGAGAGTAGTCTTTGCCATTAAATTGGCTTGTCTTTTGTGGAGCCCTTCAAAGTGTTTATACTGTAAGTACTCTACGTATTACACACCAGCTGTCTGAGTTTAACGTGCATCTGAGTTGTAGTTTTGATTATAAAAAATGTGGAGGTGTTGAAATCGCAATGTAAAATTGGCAATGCTGATCAGTAGCATGTATATGGCATATCCATTGTAATTAGCATCGAGCTAGTGTGTTTTGATAAGTGGAGCTTTATGTTTGACAGCTTTGCATTCCTTTCTTTGTTGGCCTTAATAATGCAACATTACAGAGAGGCGATCTGCTACAAATACGCCTGTTAGACCAAGTGCTTGAGCCGGCGCAGTGTCTGCAACCGGACGTGACGTACCGTGCAATAATGGACGGGAACTGCTACCCCTTACTACTAACGTAATTTGGTCATATGAAAGTACTGAACTGGATACCCATCCCTACATTTATTGTTTTCTTAGTACAATGGGGCTACATTTTGATTGCAACTGTAATATGATGGATGGAATAGTTTTTAAAGTTACAATGCCGTATGTTGAATGTTTCAGCCTTGTATTGCTTTAATAAATTAAATCATGATCAGTTTGACAGGAATTTGGGAAAAAAAAACGAAACAAAAAAATAAAAGTTATGTAAATGACTAGTAGTCAACCTCTTCACATCAGTATTTAGTAGATGTACCTTTGGCTGCAATTACAGCACTGTCTGTGTGGATACAGCATGTCTCAGTCAGGCTGGCACATCTGGTCACTACAATTTCCTTTAAACTCAAATTCTGTCAGGTTGCCTGGGGATCAGGCGTAAACAGACCTTTGCAAGCCAGCCACAAATCCACGCAGATTGAGATCTGGGATTTGACTTGCCCACTCAAACATTTACCCTGTTATCTTTGAACCAGTTCTGTTTCGCTTTTGCTGTATGCCCTGCGTCATTGTCTTGTTGGAAAATAAATATCACAAGGCGTTGTTCTTTTGTGGGTTGAAACAGATTATCGTCCAGGATTTGTCCATTTTTTTTTCTGCACTGACGTTCCTTCTGCAGAGAATCATCCCCACAACATGATGTTGCCACCACCATCCTTTAAATTCTCAGTCTACAACTTAAATTGACCATGATTTCATTTATAAAAGTAAGAAAAGGCTGAATAATTCATACAAAATACACCAGCATGTCAAAATTTAAACATATTCACTTTATACAGGACGTGGGCATCAATAGAGGTGTTTTGCATGTTTTTTTGCAGTCGTTGATTCGCATTTAATGTTGTATATATCTGTTTTCAAGCCGGTAAAGTCAGATGCAGTGTATACCAAAATGTAGTTTGGGGGCATGGCCTATGGCGAGGGGAATGTTTCTGTGTTAATCTGTCGCCAACAGAACACATTAGCTTATTTTCCAGTATCCGGTTTGTCCTCTCCTCTCTTCTCCCCTTCACTCGTCTCAACAGCAAACCTATCTGCTGCTGTCTGCAGAGTCGCTATGGCAACATCATCACTCCAGGATTCTGATTGGCTGCTGGGAGATTCTTGCGTCGTCACATCCAGACACAAGGGTGACTCACTGAACTCCACTATGCCAGCGTGCAATTAGGCCAAATATATTTTTGTCTTCAAACTACTTGGACTGATTGTGTTTTTTTGTTTCCACCTGATATGCATTTCTCCCTCACACGTTGTTTGCACTCATGCATGTGCTCCAATGGTGCACGGAGCACATTACTCAGAGGCCACTATGGGAAAATAACCCTATATGTCAGCCAAGATAGCTCTCAAGTGCACCCTTTAAATGTAGCGGATGACATCTTGAGCAATGAACCTTGGGGGTATGACTCTTCCAGCTCATTCAGATGCTGTGCTGACCAAGTAATGAAAGGCAGCGTAACAATATTAGAGGACACACGCCGTTAAATCCTGGGGCCCACAGGGCAGGATGTGTTTGCAACATTTTTAAATCACAAGAACTGCTCTATCACTGCGTGTTTCTGCGTAATGTAAAGACACCTTGATACATGTTCGTGAGCCTGAGTAGGTAAGGATATAACAGGAGCAGAAAACAGCTTTATCTAGTTTCCATTAGGACACTGCCCCAAATATTGCCTTTACATTTTTGGTTAGTCAACACACCTGGACAAAAGTTCTGGGACATCTAATGGAGGTGAAATGCGAAGAAAATGTGTCATTGTTCGATTTGTGAGGTCAGGGGTGACTGATTACGGACAGAGCCTTCACTGTGAAAAATTTACGTTAATGCATATCGATTTCATATTAAGCTTTAAAAGAGAACTACCGTATTTTTCGGACTATAAGTCGCAGTTCTTTTCATAGTTTGGCCGGGGTGCGACTTATACTCAGGAGCGACTTGTGTGAAATTATTAACACATTACCGTAAAATATCAAATAATATTATTTAGCTCATTCCCGTAAGAGACTAGACGTATAAGATTTCATGGGATTTAGCGATTAGGAGTGACAGATTGTTTGGTAAACGTATAGCGTGTTCTATATGTTATAGTTATTTGAATGACTCTTACCATAATATGTTACGTTAACATACCAGGCACGTTCTCAGTTGGTTATTTATGCCTCATATAACGTACACTTATTCAGCCTGTTGTTCACTATTCTTTATTTATTTTTTAAATTGCCTTTCAAATGTCTATTCTTGGTGTTGGCTTTTATCAAATACATTTCCATTGACATCCCGTGACCTGAATATTAACAAAGTATTAGTGATATTATTATTATAAGCTATAACACAGACAACTAGGACTAAGGCCCCATTTACACTGCACACCAAATCAGATTTTTTTTGCCAGTCTCAACGGTCCAAAGTGCTTCAAATCTGATCTTTTGGCATCAGATTCAGTCCACATCAGGAGGTAGTCCTGAATCCGATTGGAATCTGATTATTTCAAATGTGACTTCAGTCTAAACGCAATGCTGTATGTGACCTGAATCAGATTTTTTGTCAGCTTTGGGCGAGCTACGTCACTCGTGCATGCTGGAAAGATGCAGTTGCCAGCGGAAATGGATATTTCATCACAGCATCCGGTTTTGGTTACTAGTTAATGTAATATATGAATATATATATTTTGATTCCGAAGAAATAGCGATTGTTGAAAGACCGGAATTGACGCTGTGGCGCATTTGTGAAGTTGAAAAATAAAGCTTGCGTAGATCCACGCTGATGTCCGTGTCTCCTCTACTTAACAGCCATAAAAAGATTAAAACCCTCCCAAATATATTACACTATATACATTCATTCATAAATTAGATTACTTTCATTTACTTTCAAGTAAAAACACCACTAATTTTTAAGGTGTTACGACTTTTATTTTATTTTGTAGTAGTAACGACTTTCTCCCAGGCAACTTCCTATGTTTTCACTTTATCTAAGTGCGCATGCAAGTGACGTCAAGGCCACATTGGAGCCACATTGGGTCCTGATAAAAATCACATTTTACTTGCAGTGTAAACAGTCAGCTGGAAAAAAATCGGACCTCAAATAAGTCCGATTTGGGCCACTTTGGCCTGCAGTGTAAGAGTAGTCTAATTGTCTGCGTTATAATAATAGACATATTTAGCCAGTGTGCTGCTACATCGCTACCTTTCCTAGGTAAATAAAGGTAAAAAAAGAGAAAACTTCAACCCGAAAAAAAGCTTGTTTGTTGCCACTTTTTTTTTTTTAGATTATTATTAATTTTTCATCTAAACGGGAAGATATACACATCCCATCAGTCGGCATCCCAGAAGACATTGTACAGTAAGTGATTGTTTTACTATGTTCCTAGTATGTATATCTTGTTCAGCACTTAGCAATACTGCTACATGACGCTTAGTGTTTCACTAAAGCCGGATCCACTAAATTGGCCCTGGTGCGTGAATGGTTGTCTGTCTATCTATGTTGGCCTGCGATGAAGTGGCCTCTTGTCCAGGGTGTACCCTGCCCTCCGCCTGAGTGCAGCTGGTACAGAAAGATGGGTGTTTCCATTACCAGTTTCTTATTGCGATATTTAGGTTTTGCGAATTTCTAGGGGTAATTAAAAATCCACTTGTGAAATGAATGTGCCGCTGTATGCTTAAAATGAGCAAATCGGGTACCGGTAAATATTATGTGCCTGTTACTACATTACATATATACTTACAGCATGTTTTTAGAAAAATTGATGGAGGCTTTTGGATGTGTTTAGAGCGCTATATTGGTTTCATTGTTAGCTGACTCTTGCTATCGTTTATTTATAACGTTAAAATGCATAAAAAAACAAAAAACTACATGTGGGCTAGTTTTACATAAGGATTGTGATTTTCTTCTTAAAGTGCAGTTGCCCTTTAAAGGAGAAAACCAGACATGTTATTTTCTGCAGTGTAGAATCCGAGCGATAAAAACAGTTCTTGATGGCGCTGCAGCTCACGCTGTGAAGACCTGGCTTCAGGTTGGAGCAGACAGAAGAAAAAACTAAAAGGTAGAAGTAAAAGGAGGCTGAGGTGAGAGTAATAATAATGTGTGTGTGTGTGTGTGGGCGTAACATGTCAATGCTGCTCAAACAAGGCCACCCTCTCTTCTTTAAAAAGTCCCAAGTTAAACAGATTGTTGATGAGCAGCTTATCAGAGTGTGACAGCATCATAAAGGTTTACGGTATATACACTCTTGACAGCATCATAAAGGTTTATATGCACTCTTGGCATCTCTAACATGACTCCATTCAGCCAATTAAAACGATCATAGTCCAGGGTGCAGTTATGCATTCTCCAGTGTTCTGTAATAGATTAGAGTAGACCATATTAATCTGTGTATTGTCAAGATGTTTTGTCCGGTTGGTTCCCATTATGAAGGTTTCTTAGCAGGGAGGATGTAGGTGTCAGTTGCACGATTGCATTATCACCAGTTTCTTCTACCTGGCGATCCCCTCCCTCTCCACCCTTCTTCCTTCTCTGTGCGTCTCAATCGTCATGGCTGCTTTTTCTGCCGCTCCTTCTTCATTTTGCCCTGGCTCTTACGTAACTGCGCGTGTACTCGGCGCAGAATACCACCTGTGTGCTGAGGAGACACACAAAGTGGATCACAGATGGTACCTGTTCGTTGATGGAGCTGTAGTCGTTGGTGGTGGAGACGTCGTCGTCCTCAGAGTCAAACAAGCCCTCCTGGTTGTCCAGCAGCTCTGCCAGCACTCGGCTGACGGACTCCTGGTCCCGAAGGTCCTCGCCTTCTGTTGACAGACTGCACGTGGACGACAGGACAAGAAGAGAAGAGGGTGTAATATTTACTATGGGACAGAGTAGACACCTGTGTCTTCATGATCAAAGCTCTTTCTGACACAATTTATGTAACTGAATTTATTGCGTTACATTTCAAAAAGACTTAAGACTTAGACAAACTTTAATGATCCACAAGGGAAATTGTTCCACACAATAGCTCAGGTACAATGATGGAAAGTGTAAGGATGGAAAGGACAATGCAGGTATAAATAGACTAAATATAGCAATATAAAATACAACATATATACGTAATAGTTACATAATATATGTACAGTATATTATATATACTGATATATTATAGAATAGAATAGAAAGTACTTTATTGATCCCTGGGGGAAATTCAGCACCACAGTTCGCTCACAATAGACAATAATAATAATGAATAATATATACTATATATTGTATACATAATATATAATATATGAATAATATAGATATATTCTATATATATTCTACTTTTAAGTGCAGTTATATTATGTCTATATCATATATACAATATATGACAATTACCATGTACAATATTACAGTATATGTGACAGCTGCAGCATAAAATAGAGAGTAAATCCAGCAGAAAATAGAAAATAGACATTAAAAACAAAGAGAAGTAGCTAACATAGAAGGTGTCAGGTAATAGACAGATATCATGTATTGCTGTATGTATAAATATGCTGAACATTTTGTTGAATAAATATTTGTAAGCAAAATAGTGTGTGTTTAAAAATTCAGTTTATAAAAATTCAGTGCAGAAATTTTGTATTGCTCAAAACTCAAAATCCACTTTCGGTAAATTAAGACCGAAAGCAACATTGATGTATCAGAAGCAGCCAAACAGATGTCAAGTTTGCAGTCACGTGACATGGGTGGGTCTTGCAAATTTGAGTTTTTGTGTAAATACTTTCTATACACTGAAATTCAAAACAGGGCATTTTCACAAACTGCATTTGTAAAACACAAGCATTTTGCTTACAAATTTGCATTCATTTAAATGTTCTGCATAATTTCATGTTTAAAAATTCTGTTCACAAAATTCAAATGCAAAGGATTAAATTACATAAATTCAAGTGTCCAAAAATGTTTCGGTAGTAAAGACACAAATTAACTTTGATAATCGGGTGTAGTGTTGCGCGATATAGACAATATACATAATATAAATCGTTATATTGTGTTAATACATGTTGATGACACATTCTGTCTGCAGATTCCACAGTGACAAATTAACAAAAAGCGTCCTCAACGCAATGTAGCATTCTCGCTCCATGTTGCAAAGCCATTTCACAGTCAGCAATCCTGGCCTCCATGGTGGCAAATAAACTAAGTTTCTTACAAGCGAGAGCTCTTGAATGTCAACAAAGGTGGGCCGAGCCATACAAAAACACTAAGTTATTATGCCATTATTTGGTCGATACTAGAGTAGATGGATTGGTATTTTTTATTATGAACAAGTTTTGTCGTTTATATTGTTGTTTTCAAACTCAGAAAACAAGTCATTTTAAGGGCAAAAAAACAAATGATTTAAATCAGCCAATATTAATATTCTATTGAAACTTGTTCTGATAATTGGCTTCAACAATGGGTGGAGACGACAATCGTAAATATTGCGTGTGTTCAATATTTACAATCAAATCTCTTTATGTCTGTGGGGAATGGTCCGTAAATAGAGACGTGGCACAGAAGCAAAAAAAAAACACCGGCATCGCAGCTGTTTTGTTGAAAATGCAGCGTAGTAGATTATAGAGCCTATTATTACATCATCTCCATGTTTTTTCCCCTGCACTCTTTTCATCTTTTTTTTTTATTTTTTTTTTTTAAGTTTGGCATTTTTCTTTCACCATCATTTTCTCTTCTCCTCTTCTATATTGCCTGTTCCTCTGGTTGTTGCTATACAGTAGTTGGTTGCTATTCTTCTTCTTCTTCGACTTTGTTAGATCATGTTTGTTCATGCCAGATTTCGGGCTTGGAGGACCATAGTGGGATGGAGTCGTTATCTCTGTTGATATTATCGTAACACAACACACACCTAAACATCCAAACTGCTCAATGCATGATTTTTTATCTTTATGTGTGGGGTCTGAAATAAATAAAGAAATATTTTAAGATTGACAAAATGTTTACCAGCATTTAGTTATTAGTAATATTTTCAAAGGAACAAATCCTTTCATATATTCAAGAAAACCATCCTTATCCTTGACGTTGGTTACTGTATTTTTCTGACTATAGCGCCACATAAAATCCTTTAATTTTCTCAAAATTCAACAGTGCGCCATATACCCCGGTGCACCTAATGTACGTATTAATTCTGGTTTGTGTTTACAGACCTTGAAGCAATTTTATTTGGTACACGGGTGTAGTGAAGTGTGACCAGTAGATGGCAGTCACAAAGAGATGTGCGGACTGCAGGTTGACACCTGTTCAATAAATGACGCTAGCAAGTACCCGTAAGCAAGCAACTAAGATGTTTCATTGAGAATATATAACATTACATCCATCCATCCTTTTTCTACGGCTTATCCCTTTCGGGGTCGCGGTGGGTGCTGAAGTCTGTCTCAGCTGCATTCGGGCAGAAGGCGGGGTACACCCTGGACAAGTCGCTACCTCATCGCAGGGCCAACACAGATAGACAGACAACATTCACACTCACATTCACACACTAGGGCCAATTTAGTGTTGCCATATACGGCGCTCAAAAATCTGTCAAAAAGTATTAGCATGACTTTGGTAAGCTATAAAGCCGCACCGCTTTATGGAATGCGGAGCATTACGTCTACCGTAGTCAGACGTACTGTGCTTCAACATACGATTATAATTATGGTGTGTGTGTGTATTAGGACCCCAAAATTGCACCTACTAGGAGACATTATCTGACATTTTTTTCACAACATTATACAAAACCAACTTTTCTAACCTATTGGTGATACCTGCTTGAAATCTGCGTAAGTCTCGAAAATTTGCGCGCGTTCTCCATCGTAGTCCGTGCAGTAGTCAATAAGCTCCTTCTTTTTCTCTATCCTCCGCTGTTGCCATTTCTAATATAAAGTACAGTACAGTTCTAACTTATATATCCTTCAGTGGCCTCGCTATGGAAGCGCTAAAAACTACCGGTAAAATAAAGATGACACGGAGAAGACGCTGTCGAAGGTGAGCCACGTAAATAAGACCGACCACAAAACGGCACATCCTGGAGAGACCGTCAGAAAGTGACTCGAAAATGTTCTGTAAAACTATTTATGCAACATTTTGATCAAAGAATCACCATTATATGTTATGTAGAGAACAAGGAAGTCTTTTAAATGTAAAAAAAATAAACTAAAAATATGGTCCCTTTAGGGCGGTGCGCCCTATGGTCCGAAAAATACGGTAAGTGGTTTGGACCGGCATGTTGCTTTCTGAGCATTTTAAGATGACTAATTTTATTCCACTTCCCTTTTCCTTGACGAACCGCCATCAGAAGAGTCTACCTCAAGCTTGGACGACATAATTAAAAGAAAAGGTTAACTGAAAGCCTGCCTCCGCGTCCCGACTTCAGATAAGCGAAAGACGATGGATGGATGGATGGATGGACGGTTAACAAGCAACAAAATTAACTTGACCATCCTCAGTATAGCAACGCACTACCTAGCATTTTTCTGCCTACGTATTATTTCTGTACCGCCTTTATAAACGACCGTAATGGACTCGAAATAAAACAACATATGACTGATGAATTGGGCTTGCAACGTGTTGTGTTTGACTGGAATGAACAAAACAATTGAATTGAGTCTTACTGAAAGATGTCCGGTCCAAAGACGGCAGCAAGCGCTCCGATGTTCCAGCTCTCTTGCTGAAGCGACGCCACACTAGCCAGGAAGCGGCACAGGAAGCGCAGCAGGCCGTAGTTGAGCTGTGGAAGCTGCTGCAGCAGGAACTTCAGGTTTCTGCACAGCTCTTCCTCGCTGCTATATTCTGCTGAAGGCAGGGAGGAAAATAAAGATTATATAAGGAAAGCACAGGCATGACTGTTTCAATCACGGTCATCACTGTGATTGTTTCAACAGGAAGGAGGAGGTGGTGTACACATGTTTATTTTAAAGAATGTGATAGGTTAAATAATAGGACTATCAAAGTCTGCCAAGATGCCTGTGGCGGTGGGGGCGAGGTTATGGGCGTGGTGCCCATTACATCATCGAGTAATTTGCATAATTTGCTATGATGATATGATTTTCTTTAAAAAGGTTAAAAACATGTATACATACATTTAAAACCAATCCATTATGAATCCGTATCAACATATATATTTTTTTGTCCTTTTGCCGTATTTTCAATTGTTGCTGCTTTTTGTACTTTGTTGAGATTTGTCAAGTGTTTACAGACTTTTAATGAATTTTTTAAAATGAAAAACAACTAGCAACAAATCTAACATCTTCTTCTCTGGTGTTATAAAATTTACCGGTAGTCATGTTGAGAGACTCTTAACTTCTGTGCCTTGATGTCGCTGAGGCTAGCTGCAACGAGCATGACGTCACACTTGCTTGGTGCTGCTGCTCCAGTTGGACTTTCTCTTCTTAAAAGTCGCCACTGTCTTTTTAATATTTGCACATTTTGTAGATGGCTGTCCGCGGGTATATCTGTTATATATAAATATTACCTCCACATTGCAGACATGCTGACAATGCCCCAGACAGTCACAATGGCGTGTGTTTTGTTTGCATCCAGTTTCCGTAGCATAGTTTTCAGTGATCAAAGTCTTTTTCCGGTGGTCATGTTTTCCATACAGCACTTGTTAATAGTGTGCAAATAATAGACTGTATATATCAATGCATACTGTATCAACCATCTATTGTTAATGTCTTATGTGTGGTTTGGATTGGATGTTAGGTTTTCTCATGGTCACAAACACATTGTATGTGCCTGAAAGGTGAATGGCGGAGAATGAAGTGTTGTGTGTACGGGGAAGTGCGGACTCAGGAGACGGAAGTGTTTGCACGGGAGGTAAAACATGTTGAGTTGTGCCGTTTGTTATCATAAGTTTGCTAATAAAAGTGATGTGATTTATTCTGGGGGCTAAAATATATTTATTATAGGGCTGGGCGATATATCGAATATACTCGATATATCGCGGGTTTGTCTCTGCGATAGAGAAAATGACTATATCGTGATATTCGAGTATATGTTCTCACGCAGTTGCTTTTAGCTGCAGGCATTACACTACAGGCTCTTCCCACTCTTTCTAGTCTCTCCTTCTCACAGAGACTTAAACAAGCGCACCTTCTTGCATACGTCACATACGTATACGCCCTTGCTGAGCAGAGAGGTAGCAGCATGACAAAAGTTAGCTGTGGTGCAGTGGTAATACGAGAGAAAGAAGGTGCGAATCTGGTAACAAATGAAGGAAGAATTAATACCCAAGAAAAACAGCAGGGGGTCCATCGTCTGGCGGTGGTTTGGCTTCAAGTGGGAATATGTCGAACAGACAACCGTAATTTGTCAAGTGTGGGGCGAAAGCGTAGCTGTGTAATGCTTCAAAAAGTAGCATTACTGCTAATATGTAGCATCATTTGAAAAGTCACCCACTAGAGAATGAAGAGTGCTTACTCCGCATGTCAACATCTCCGTTCGGTGCCACACCAACAAAATGCCGAGGCAACCATTTCCACATCAACACCGTATGAAAAAAATTGTCAACAGAAGGAGATAACGTCCGCAGGAACCTACCACATAGCGAAGGACGTACACAATTTGATTTCCTATTATGCAGCTCATTTTTATTTGACAGTTATTGAAATATCTTGTGTGACATCATGCACAGAAGTGCACTTTATTTGTTTTAAACTATTGTAGTGGCGTTCTGTACAAAAAGTGCACTTTAATTTAGTGTTGTTTTGATTTGTCATCTTAGTGACATCATGCACAAAAGTGCACTAATAGAAATGACATGAATGTTTGTGCCACTGCTTAACAACTGTTTAATAAATACAGTTTTGGTCAATTGACTTAGTTGTGATTTCCCTCTCTGCGTGAAAGTTTAAAAGTAGCATATATTAATGCAGTATGAACAAGAAAGTTTTAATGTAGACACATAGAATCATCATACTGCTGTGATTATATGCATCAAGTGTTCATTCAAGGCTAAGGCAAAATATCGAGATATATATCGTGTATTGTGACATGGTCTAAAAATATCGAGATATTAAAAAAAGGCCATATTGCCCAGCCCTAATTCGAGTATATGTTCTCCCGCAGTTGCTTTTAGCTGCGGGCATTAAACTGCATGCGTTTCCCACTCTCTTTCTTGTCTCTCCTTCGCACAGAGACATAAAACAAGCGCATTTCTTATATACGTCACATACTGTCGCGCATGCAACGTCATACGCTCTCGCGGAGCAGAGAGGTAGAGACATGGGTACCATTAGCTGTGGTGCTTGCGGTGCGGTGCGAGTGGTTAATATGAGCGAGAGAAGGTGCAAATCTGGTAACAAATGAAGGAAAAATAAATAATTCCCAAGAAAAACAGCAGGCAATCCATCGTCTGGCGGTGGTTTGACTTCAAGCGGGAATATGTTGAACAGACAACCGTAATATGTCAAGTATGCGGCAAAAGCGTTGCTACATTTGTAGCATCATTTAAAAAGTCACCCGCTAGAGAAGGAAGAGTGCTTGAAACCCGCATGTCAACATTTCCGGCCGGTGCCACACCAACAAAATGCCCGAGCAACCAATTTCGTATGAAACAAATAGTCAACAAGAGAAGGAGATAACGTTCGCAGGAATCTACCACATAGCCAAGGACATACACTATTTGATTTCCTATTATGCAGATCATTTACCAAAGACTATAAAAATGGGACCCATTACCTCCCTGCTTGGCACTCAGCATCAAGGGTTGGAATTGGGGTTTAAATCACCAAAAATGATTCCCGGGCGCGGCCACCGCTGCTGCCCACTGCTCCCCTCACCTCCCAGGGGGTGATCAAGGGTGATGGGTCAAATGCAGAGAATAATTTCGCCACACCTTGTGTGTGTGTGACAATCATTGGTACTTTAACTTTAACTTTATTTTTATTTGACAGTTATTGAAATATCTTGTGTGACATCATGCACAAGTGCACTTTATTTGTTTTAAACTATTGTAGTGGCGTTCTGTACAAAAAGTGCACATTAATTTAGTGTTGTTTTGATATGTCATCTTAGTGACATCATGCACAAAAGTGAACTAATAGCTTGTTTTAAAATATCTCTGACAATCTTGCACTAATAGAAATGACATGAATGTTTGTGCCACTGCTTAATAACTGTTTAATAAATACAGTTTTGGTAAATTGACTTAGTTGTGATTTCCCTCTCTGCATGAAAGTTCAAAATTAGCATATATTAATGCAGTATGAACAAGAATGTTTTAATGTAGACACATAGAATCATCATACTGCTGTGATTATATGCATCAAGTGTTCATTCAAGGCTAAGGCAAAATATCGAGATATATATCGTGTATCGTGACATGGCCTAAAAATATTGAGATATTAATTAAAGGCCATATCGCCCGGCCCTAATTTATTATATTACTTTAATTTGTTTTCAAGTAAAGAAAAAAACAACAACTTATTTTCAAAGTGTGGCTGTAATTAAAATGCCATGGCGGCACGCCACATTCGATTACAATAAAGCCATTAAATGCAAAGCCATTAAATCTTGGTGCCACAGTGCAGGATAATACATGGTTTAATAAAAGTACATGCCCCCAGATCAGATTCTAATCTATCATGTTGGGGAGGTGACGTGAAGTGAACGTGACAAAAAATGCCAAGTTATCAAAGCTATATTTTAACGAATGCCAGTATGAAAACTCCCCTATGGCTGTCAAAGAGATTATAAAATATTTTGTGTTGTGATAAAGGTAAAAGAGGAATAGGATGAGGAAAGAGAAACCTAACAATAGCAGTGATTATGATTCCATTAGAATTAATTTTCCTATAAATGTTAGTTGGGTACTGAAATAGAATAGAATGTGGGTGAGAAGCAGGGCACCTTGATGCAGTTGTAGTATGTGCCCCTGGATGGCTGCTGGGATAACGGGTTCGGGGAGCTCCTGCAGGAAGAGTCGGAGCAGACTGACCGCAGACGCCAGGTCCGCCTCCTTGTCCAGCTCCACCTCCTCGCCGCTGTCGTAGCGCTGGCGCAGCCAACCCACGCGCTCCGCGTTGCCGTTAACCAGGAAGAGACCCTTGAAGTCCAGATGACCTGGAAGTATGACACAGTATATGTTTTATCTACGAGAAACACGCATTTCATTCGTCTGCTCGATATGAATAAAATGGTATATGTGGGCTCTGTACCGCGGATGTCGTTGTGGCTTGTGCAGCCCTTTGAGACATTTGTGATTTAGGGCTATATAAATAAACATTGATTGATTGATATTGACGTCAAATCCACATCACATCTTTTAGGATTGCACTGCAGATCAAAAAATGGAAGTTGGCATTGGTAATTGGAGCAATGCAATAGTTATGTTTTTGTTATTTTATACTCATTTGTTTAGTTTTTTTATGAAACAAGAGCCAGCTGCTGTCAGGCGGATGAGTGTTGACTGACAAGCACTCAGCATTATTTAATTACAAACATTTTTAAGCATTTGTTTTGCTCTTAACACTGGACTTAAATCTGATACTGGTGTCAACTAAAACTACATATACAGTAAACCCTGGTTTGTCGCTGTTAATTAGTTACGGATTTGACTGACTTGAAATACATTTCCGCGAACTTGGGTGAATAATTAATAATTGATTATTTTTCACAGCTAGAGCAAAAAAAACTGTTCATGCCCTTCTAAGTATGTTTTTATCATCATGAGGGCCCTCTAGGTATGTAATAACACTCAGAGTCACCTTTATATTTGTTTAAAGTAGCAGTAGAGTGGAGAAACAAGTTGCCTCGATATTGAAGCTATTTTCACACACATCTGATTTATGACACCGAAAGACTTATAAAGTTTGCGAATAAATAGAAACGATCAAAATAGTATCAATCTCACGATGATTCCCGAGCCATTTTGAGAGATAATGCCAGTCATAGAGGTAGGAACCGCAGATCCGTTCCCCATCAACAACAATGCAAACCATGCAAACTTTGTGAGAGTCAACGATTACTTTGGGAAAAATTATGATTCAAAAAGTTATATTGTTGATCTTGAATATAAGAAGGATGATCTACATGTTTTAGAAGCTTTGCTAAACAAAACCAGCTTTTCGTAAAAAAATAAGCAGTAGTAGTAGTAGCATGTAGCAGTATTGCTAAGTGTGCTAAACAAGAAATAGAAACTACAAACATAATAAAACGATAGCCTAATGTAAAATGTCTGCTTTCACTTCGATGTCCATATCTTCCTGTTTAGATGAAGCATTAAACATGATGCACACAAAGGGTTAAAAAGAAAAAGTCTCCCTGCAGACACTGTCTTCGGTTGTGTGTTGTTTGTCTCCTTCTCCGAGTCACAGATGAACAACTTCTAGATTCTGCTGCTGTCCTCCTATTGTCCAGATGAGAGGCATGATTTATAATCTAGAATAACTTTGACGAGCCGAGACGCGATGATGTCGGCTCACAGTTAAAGCAGCATAGGACTACTTAGCTGTTTGTATCATTGCGCCGCTAAGAAATAGTTTGTCTGTGTTAGGAGCGCTTATAATAACAATATCGCTAATATTTGGTTAATATTCAGGTCATGATATGTATAAAGAGTATTGTTGGTGGGTTTTGGATGGTTATTTAGAGGGTTTTGTGGGCAAAATAGAGAGCCCCCATTAATTACATTTTAGCGGACTTTGTATGAATTTATTTATTTACAGATTAGAATGCATAAAGAAAAACATGTGTTCATGTCTTATATAAGTATTGTGAACGATAAACAGCACATCTCTGTCAATTTTTTGCTCATTTCCAGTATAACTGGTCTGATGATATGGTCAGAGTGCAGAAGCGTTACTCCAGTGATAACAATCTCCAGAAATAGCCGAAGGTATTCGGAGCGGAATATTCAAAATGGCTGACTGAATTTGTGGCATTTTGTGATGTTTGAACAGTGTTTTTACCTACTTTGCGGGTTGTAAATAAGATTGGATATGGTTTAATGGATATAATGAAACACCATTAAGCATATAAAGTCAACTTGTTTTTCCACTCTAATGGTATTTTAAGCCAATATAGTAATGCTGCCTGAGGCTGACCCAATCAGTGGCCACGATACTAAACTCTGATTGGTTTGGTCTCATCTGCTGGAGTGTTGATATTTTTAGTTAATGGTCATTTTTATGCTTGAAAATTCTAGAGGTCATATTATAATTTTTTTCTACATTTAAAAGGACTTTTTTTTGTGGTCTACATAACATGTAATGGTAGTTCTGTGGTCAACATTTTGCATAGATTATATTTTACAGATCATATTCGAGCCGCTTTCTGCCGCGGTCTTATTTACTGTATGTGCCTCCACTTAGACTGTGCCTTCTCCCCGTCAGCCATGTTGTTGTAGTTTTTACCGCTTCCATAGTGAGTCTACGGACAGATATTCGCTACTTTGTATTAGAAATGGCAACAGCGGACGATGCATGTGCATATACGAGCCAGTCTGCCTCACAAGAGGATAGAGAAAAAGAAGGAACTTATTGACTACAGCGTCAGACTACAATGGCGGACTCGGGCAAAGGTCTTCCAGTAAAACTTTACCATATATGGAGATATCAGCTGACATCACATTAGGAAAAACATCACAGATTGGGCAAATTCCAAAAGCTTGTTTGGGGGAAGTATGAAGGAAGGCAAGATTGTTTTATGAATATCTTCGCAATGGTTTGATTTCACATTTTTGGGAATTATGCAGATCTCAAATACACAAAAACAGGCACCAAAAGTAAGAAAATTAGTTTTTGCGTAATAGGTCCCATTTAATTTGGGGCAAAAATACGAAGAATATGCATGTGATAAGAGTAAAGTCACAAACTCTGAAGCGCGATGTGACAAGGGACGACTGTAAACAACAAATGAAGCATGTTGTCAGTCATGCAAGTCCAACATTTTGATTTGTAAAAAAAAAAAGTATTGTGTTTATGCTAAAAACCTCCCACTGCTGTGAGTCACAACATCTTTTTAATGCTAGTACCTCAGCTATTGCATGCAAAATTAACAAGAGATTAAGGTCTTTTCACAGGCTGAATAACTTCCTGACTCGCAGCAGCGACTTATTTCACGTATGAGCGAGAAGCTGCCAGGATTAAAACCATATTCCATAACCTCATATGGTCAAGAGGCCCCCTACTTGCACAAACGGCCACATCTAAGAAGACTTGAGGTGAAAGCCTGAGTGCAACAGTTATATAAAAGACCCCCCCTCCACTTTCCTTTACAGTAATATTTCATTTAAGACCGCACAAAAGAGAGCTCTAGCCAGGATGTTTACAAGATAAAAGCAGGTCTTGGTAAGTTGTATTCTGTCTTCTACTTTGCAGAATGATCCGACACTAATCAGTATTGGACCATTTCTGTGAAAATGTACGCGATCGATCCCAGTTAATGCTCATCACAAAAACGGATTTATTTTTGGTCCCCCGGCTGTTAGCAGCCAAATATGTCTCCATACACGGTATGCAGTGCAAAGCCGCTCCTTGAAGTAAATAATCCCCAGTTGTGGCAAAACAATACTACATTTCTTACAAGTACATTATCACTGGAGGACGAGGCTAAAAACAAGTTACGCATCAAGTAAAAAAGGCATTCTAATCGCTAAGCCAGTTTGAAAAAAACACGTAAACTGAGAAGTATAGATTGAAATGCTTTACAGCAGAAAATAATCGGCTATTAACAGGAAAATAAATAGATTAATAGGAGTCGAGAGAGAGGGTAATGTAACGATGCTCTGCTGCTGTCTAAAAAGATAGCACATTGATCCATATGTGTCGATAGCAAGACGGGTATCAGTACATGATCGGTACTATAATGATTAGATCGATATTTGCATTTTCACAAAATGTTTTTTTCCTTCTTTATTATGCATTTTCGGCAGGTGTGACTTATACTCCGAAAAATACGGTAGATAGTTTTTGTTTAGTTATTGTGTACTATGGACTTTATTTTGCTCAAACAATTGTATGCAATGAAAGGGAATAGGGAACCAGTTTATACATTGTGTTGATTTTGTTACAGTCAAAGGTGCTCACCCTTAATAAATGGAAAAATGTATATTTGATAACATGTGATTGATATCAGCCAATCTCATGGATGATCGATATCGCACTCGGCAGCATAAAACCCTGATCGGAACTACCCTAATACTGATTAAATATCTGATGACAAGTGTGTGTGTTACTTGTCCAATCAGACAGTTTTAATATCATTAATGCACTTCTCACAACTTTCCGACGGAATGTTTGAGTGATACATGGTAGGAATGTAACGATATGAACATTTCATATCACGGTTATTGTGACCATAAGGATCACGGTTATCCTTATTATTGCGGTATTGTTGAATGTGCTCAAAATTACTTGTAAACACACTGAAATCTTATTTTGTTTATACTTAAAATAGACACACTATTTTACATGTTTTGTGTTATTTATACTTCACTGATAGTGCTTTACTAAGTATTGTATCTGTTTTAATAGCTGTGCATTTATTGTTTTAAATATTGGTTTGTACTGTATCATTGTAGGATGTACCTAAACTAAAAGTGCATATCAAATCAAATATATTATTAATTATTGTTTCTGGCTGGCGTTGTGACATCCTACTTTGTTCAGCGGTCCTGAACGCACCGTAAAAACACTGATGTCTCGTATTCTTCCAAGTATAGAACAATCACTGTGTTCTAAGAGAGCACAGCTTGTAAGTTCAATGTGCACAATTGAATAGCACAGTTGCTCAGAGAGTAATGTGTTTTATATAAGTTTGGATAGACGTTAATGTCGGTTTTTATGTTAGCATTTAGGCTAGTGAGCTGGCGCCAGTCCATCCATCCATTTCCTACCGCTTGTCCCTTTCGGGCGTCAGTGAGTTTATCAAAGTACAGTTGTCAGTCACGTTTTTTCCCATAATTTTAATCAAAACTGAAATACTAACCGTCTGGGGTTTTATAGGTGGGGATTGCTATGGTATGCTGTGATGTAATTTGGTGCTTGTGTGCGTGACTCACCATGTTCCTCTATGTAGTCGACGATGTCTTTCACCAGCGCAGGAACCTCGTGGCCGCTGAGTGTGTGCGTGCGCGTCACCTCGTCAAGTGGGACACCAAAAACCCGCGTGGCGCCAGCGGAGCCCCCGCCCTCGTTGCCTGGCAACGGAGACACGCTCTTCCTCATGGTCTCCACCTCCTCCTCACCACAAGCCCGCCAAGACCTCACGTCTTTGGAAAGAAAAAAGAAAGCACAAAAAAAAATTCATAATGAGCTACAATTCTTTACTCTTCTTTATTCTTTACCCAAGTAGCTATTCTATATATTTCAAGTAACAGCATGGTTTCATGTTGGGGAAAAGGCACAGTTTAATTATGTCACTCTTGCATAATCTTCAATACTTACTCATTTAATTCCCGTCCTACTGGGCCTCATCGGGCTTGTAAACATAATTTTCAAGTTATGAAAGTAAACAGTGGTAGATGATTTTTAGTCCACTCACTGAACACCACTTGGAGTTCTTAACGTAAGACATTCATTACATAATACAACTTTTTTGCAGGGTAAAATCAGTTCCCAAAGCTTAAAACTTAGTGAAGTATATGTACTTGTGGTGTAAGGGTATTGTATATATCGCAGTATTTCGGTTCCAGAGTCTTCACAATATTACCTTGACGCCTGACGGTATCAAACAAAAACTTTTTGTTGTTTTTGTTCGACATTTCCTGAAAAATGTCATCAAAATCTCACCATACCTATTTGAGTTATGTTTCTAACAAACAGACAAACGAACCCTGGTGAAAACATCACCTCGTTGGCGGGGGTAAGAAAGTCGGCGTTCTGCAAAGCAATACTTTCGTCTCCAGCGTTTCCAAGAAAGTAATCACCCAAAAAATGTTCAACGTGGGAAATATGAGTAAACTGAAAAACTACTTGATAAATACTCAATCCATCCATCCATTTTTCCACCGCTTGAATCTCTCAATGTCAGGGTGAGGGGAAGGCAGCGTACACCCTGGATAAGTCGCCTCCTTATAAACTGTCATCCAGAAAAGATATCTAAAGCCAGCCAAGCCAAACATCAGTTTGTGAGGTATTTACATTATTAAAAGGTAAATTAAAAGGTAATTTTTCTGAGAAACAGCTTTTTCCAGACTGATACAAACAATGTCCACTGTGGAGAACGCTGCTTCTCAGAAAGTCAAAGTGGTTATTGTTTTACACTGGATGTTTACATTTTCACTTTAAAGACACTCAACTAAGTTCTTTTTTTAAATATTTGCTTGAAACAGTGGATGTCCATGCACAATTAATTCATTGTGCTTGAAAATTCATGTTTGTAGTAATATATATGATTAAAACATTTTAACATTATGTTTGTGTTCAATTACAGTAAGTGTGTTAAATTATGAACATCTCTGCCACTTCATTTTGCAAACTATAACATTTTTAAGTTGGTTTTTTTAGGACATATACGCCAATAATATCGTACCGTGGCCTTAATACCGTGTGATTTTGATCCCTAATTTTCACAAATTTGTCTTCATGACATCCTGTTCTTTCTTCCTCAGGCGGTCAAACGGGTGTGCTGTTTGTTCCTCCTCTTTATTCTCTTGACAACCATCTGAAAACCAGTTTGCCATACTGACGGTCAGCTTGTTGTGCAACGTGTTGTGTGAGCAAAAAGGTGCACGTTTCTCTGGGTTCCAGTTAATTACGGCCATCTGTGATTAGTGGCTTACCAATCAGATCCACAATTTAACTATTTTAGAGAGAGAGAGCCCTTGTACACAAGCGGAATTAGGGATGGGCATTAATCAGTACTTGGCTGCATAAAAAAGGAAGATGTTGAAAATAATATTGAGCAGAAAATATTAGAATCATGTTCACCAGAGGATATCTGCATTGATGTAGTTAACCTTAAATCCATTATTATTATCATTATTATTACCACGCTAGGCAGTCACAAAGCATCTGCTGGTTGCAACTTAGTGGTGCACTCCATTTTGACAATTACCCTCGATCAATTAATTTTGAAATGGGACCTATGATAAATTTCGCCTTTTCTGACTTGTAAGTGTTGCTACAATGTTGAATACTCGTGTTAAACAATGCCAAAGCGTCAAATGTATTTTGGCCTGACCATGCAATCCGTTTTTGATGCCCTACAGTGACGTTGAGATGTCACAGCCAGGTGGACGTACTTATTTGGACATTAAGTCAAGCTCTCCGATAGAGGGGGAGGAGATCCTCTCCCTTTTGCTTTAGGCTATGAGGAAACACAAAAAAGGTAGGATAAAGTATTATTTTCATCTAATCGTGGCATGCGCATAATTTTTCATTCATTTTCATTTATTTAGCACCGACGTGCTAAAAGCAGCTGCTTTTTATGGCCGGGTGAATCTATAAAATGTGTATGAATGTTTATTTTCGACCGTTGTCTGAAAAAAAAAATAGCGGGGACAACTTCAAGACTTTGTTTAAACAGTGTACATTTTCAAAAGATAAGTTATGAATTTTGTAGAGGGTTCAGTATGTTTTTTTTGCAATCTGGTAACACCTCCACAAATACAATTTCCACACAGACTCCAGAAATGTGTTATGAAGGTGACTGTGGAGCAAACTTTATAATACATATTATCTAGTTCTTAACTTTTTTGACTTCAGGGACCAACTTCTCCACTACAGAGGGACCTGGGGCCTACTTAAATATTAACACTGAGTTAGCAATCTTACTGTGGATTTAATGGTATTCAGTAATTATACGTAACCTACTCACAGTTTAACAGGATAAACTTTGTCAAATGATAGGAAACCATGTGTTAATCACAAAGATTAGGTCAAGCTGATTACAAAAATAAATATTAATCAAATATACTGCAAAAACTGATAAAATAAATTTACATACAAATATGCAAGGCAAAAATAAATAGATTCTAACTAAATAATAATTTAAGTGCAAATGAAGATAAAGCTTCAACACCTTAGTCATAAGTTTTGTGCTTGAGAAATTTCTCTGACTTAAACGCCAGACTTCTGTTTGTTTCAGATTGTCATTACTGCCACAAGTGGTGAAAAGGCGTACTACAGCTGAGTACTGCTACGGCCCATACGGACCCCCGTCTGAGAGAGACATTTTGAGCGGCCCTTCAGGGGGCGCTCGCGGCCCAACAATGGGCCCCAGCCCGTGAAGAAACACTGATCTAGACCACAAGGAACTGTTTTAAAATGTCGATTAAAATCATCATAGGTTCTCTTTTACAGCCAGCTGATCAGTTTTTCTGCCTGCATTATACTA
>NC_084563.2:12277098-12339598 GCF_033978685.3 Nerophis lumbriciformis | reverse complement strand
AGCAAACAACAAACTGTTTACATATTGACAATATCCTAGTATTAATCAGAATATACTAACTATTTTCAAAACCTTTAAGACGAGTTATCGCTTTTGCCAAATAAGGGTCATTTCCCTAAAACTTCAGTCAGGTTCCTGGCATATGCCTTTATTGCCAAAAAGGTTAGATCATATAAACATACCGTACATTGGATAATGCACCAACTGAAATATTAGGTCGTTATTTTGCATACTCAATGCTCAGATCTCAAACGATTGTGGGTTTGGCACGACGTCAAACGAAGGCGGTGAAGGTTTGTTTACATTTGTCGGGTAAGGAGCAAATAAATGTAATGCATTCCTAAAGACTGAAATACTACGCAGTGCAATGATTGAAAAACATAAAGAAGGCGGTTTTGTCAATACGACTGTTATTGTGTGAGTAAACGCAGTGATTGTGTTTAAAAAATAAGAGATACTTATGACTGTATATCAGCATGAAATAAGTCAGCAGCTTAAAATGGGGAATTCCTAGCAGACACTGAAACAGAAAGCAAAACCACAACATACAAGCACAAATAAATCATTCAAGCCTTCCTCATATTTAACATCCTTGTCTGCACAAGTGACAAACACAACAAGCATCACATGACAGGTGCATTGTTCAAATCTACCCAGCATGAAACATGCAACTGAGAGACACTTATCTACATAGATGGAATGAAAGAAAAACACTATGCAGCATCTCTCTCGTCACCATTGTTTTTTGTGTGTGTCAGAGGTCACACCTGTGGTTGTTTTATGGCTGAGAGACCAACAATTAAACAGATTTACAAATGTGCAGGGGTGTATAAGTGCACTGCGCCACACTGAGGGTTGCTTACAATGCAAACTATAACAATTTATAAAAAATAAACCTTATTTGAACCTTCATTGTCACGTTACATACGTTGCATCTTTGCATGACGGAGACTATGAGTCACTACATGAGTAAACAGTAACACATATATTTGTAGACGCACATAATCTAAAATCCTCAAACAATATCCGACTGGAAAATTTAAGCCATAAGCCACCAGCAAGTTAGCACGGCGCCATGCTAAGTTTGGCTAAAGCTGATTAGCATGTGACTGAGCAGGTCTCAGTCGTGCCAATGACTCGTACAGTGTATGTTTAAACACCGCCTGCTTTTTTCATTTTTTTTATTCATCTCCTTCATTGATGTGCATTTTTGATCAATAGACAATTAAACTTTAGCAACTAAACACATATTTACACACCTATGCTTGAGAAGTAACAGGATGAAGAAAATCTTATATTTCCTGCCCCCTTCAACATAATAAGTAGTTAATGGATAGCCCAGATTCACAAGCATACAAACCAAACAAATACATCCAAATATTAGGAAAATAAACAAAAAACACAAAAAAAACCCCAACAAGTGCAAAACTTCATGAAGTACAAACCGAACAAAAAAAGTAATATACACCTCACCAGATGATTCAAAACAAATACAAAACCAGACAACAAATAAGTACAATAATAAATATAAAGCAAAATGTAAACACTTACATCTGTCCATGTGATCTTATTGTTCTGTCTTTATATATTTTTTTCCAATTGGAATATATTTCTACAATCTTTTATCTCATTGTAAAGATAATTCCATAGTTTAACCCCCACCACTGATATACACATTTGTTTTAAAGTTGTCCTTGAATACTGATGTTTGAAATGACCTTTTCTTCTATGCTCTTCATTCTCAGAAGTGATGACAAACATTTTTTGTAAATTTGCTGGTAATGTTTTACTTTTAGCCTTAAACATAACACATTATGTCCGTAACTTTACAAGCTCCTGTAGTTTCAATAAACCAGAATTAATAAATAGTATGTTAGTGTGTTCTAGATAATCTGCTTTATGAATAATCCTTATAGCTCTTTTCTGTAGTTGATACAATGCCTTTATGTTACTCTTTTATGTGTTCCCCCACACTTCCACACAGTAGCTGATATAAATTAAATTAAAAATGGTCCCAAACCAAATAACATCACAGTCACTATTTGACTTCTCAAACTCCTCAAGACATATTTACCATGTACACTTTTTGTACTTTTATTGAACTTAGGTTTGACGCCAAATAAATTATTCATGTATTCCAGTGCTGACCTGTCCTTAAAGTAGTCCATGGGTTTTTGTAAATTATCAAAGGATGGCGGTCCTAAGACCACTAGAGGAGGCTCGCAGAGAGGACATCAAAAAATGTGAGGTGAAGAGAAACATAACAGGAATGAACTGATGTAGCCTGCTGGAATTCAAAGCTAAACGTCTTCTATGACAATCTGAACAGTTCATTTGCAATCGATTCAATGACCTGAGAACACAATGACCTGGATGAATGAGAATATTCACAGAAACGTAACAGGAAAAAAGGAATTCAAACAGTCAGAACATCAGCCTTCTGGCTCTGAATAAGAGAACGTCCTCTCCTAGTTCAGACGTTCCTCTCGAGCTCCTCCCGTCGCTGATAAATTATTGAGCGTGTCCTGGGGATGATGGCTATTCAGGTCATGATATCGCTCTCTTTCCCTCAAAAAAGCTTGCAGACTCATTTGATGATTGCGGCGGCATAGAGAGCATCAATTATTTATTTATTTTTTCATATACGATAGTTTTGTTTTTTTAAAGGAAAGGTATACTGCTTCCGCCGCAGTAATTTGTCCTAGGGTTTTTTTTATTTTTATAATATTAATGAAATAATTATGTACAAATACGAGTGCTAATATCAGTGGTACAGTTGTGATCAAAAGTTTGTAAAGAACATAGGTAATGTCATGGCTGTCTCGAGTTTCCAATACTTTCTACAACTCTTATTTTTTTGTGATAAAGCAAGTGGGTATTGTGGACAAACAGCTCAATTTTTGTTTCATCTGCTGTCACATGGACAAAATAAGACCTTCTGGAGGAAAGTTCTGTGGGTCAGATGAAACAAAAATTGAGCTGTTTGGCCACAATACCCAGCAATATGTTTGGAGGAGAAAAGGTGAGGCCTTTAATCCCAGGAACACCATTCCTACCCTCTAGGTGGTGGTAGTATTATGCTCTGTGCCTGTTTTGCTGCCAATGGAACTGGTGCTTTAAATGAAAAAGGAGGATTACCTCCAAATTCTTCAGGACAAGCTAAAATCATCAGCCTGGAGGTTGGGTCTTGGGCGCAGTTGGGTGTTCCATTAGGACAATGATCACAAACACACGTCAAAAGTGGTAAAGGAATGGCTAAATCAGGCTATAATTAAGGTTTTAAAATGGCCTTCCCATAGTCCTGACTTAAACGTGTGGACAATGCTGAAGAAACAAGTCCATGTCAGAAAACCAACAAATTTAGCGGAACCGCACCAATATTGTCAAGAGGAGTGGTCAAAAATTCAAGCAGAAGCTTGTGGATGGTTACCAAAAGCACCTTATTGCAGTGAAACTTGCCAAGGGACATGTAAGCAAATATTAACATTGCTGTATGTATACTTTTCCATCCATCCATTTTCTACCGCTTATTCCCTTTGGGGTCGCGGGGGGCGCTGGAGCCTATCTCAGCTACAATCGGGCGGAAGGCGGGGTACACCCTGGACAAGTCGCCACCTCATCGCAGGGCCAACACAGACAGACAGACAACATTCTTGACCCAGCAAATTTGCTCACATTTTCAGTAGATCCATAATAAATTCATAAAAGAAGCAAACTTCATGAATGTATTTTTGAGACCAACAAGTATGTGCTCCAATCACTCTATCACAAAAAAATAAGAGTTTAGAAAGTATTGGAAACTCAAGACAGCCATGACATTAATGCAATACGCTCTCACTTAATGTAAATAAAACTAATTTTATTCTATTTCGTTGTAATAAAAACCGGACAAATACAGAGCACTGCCATATCAACATCAATGGGCAGGAAATACAGAGAGTGTACTCCACTAAATTCCTGGGGGTCATCATTGACGAATACCTCAATTTCAAATGTCACATTAGCCATCTGTTAAACAAATTATCCAAATATGTTGGCCTGTTCTTTCACCTTCGTCATTATCTTCCTCTTTATGCTCTACTTACCCTGTATAAAACTCTCTTTGAACCACATCTAAACTACTGTAATGTCATCTGGTGTAACACCTTCCCTACCTACATTCACAAATTAGAATCCATGCAAAAGAAAATCATACGGGCCCTGTCATGTTCCAAGTTTAATGCCCCCACTCATGACATCTATTACATAATTATCATCTCTTAAGACTGACAGAGTTCAATATTTATCAAAATGCTTGTTTCAAGGGGAACATTATCACAATTTCAGAAGGGTTAAAGCCATTACAAATCAGTTCCCAGTGGCTTATTTTATTTTTCCAAGTTTTTAAAATTTTTTTACCCATCACGCAATATCCCTAAAAAAAGCTTCAAAGTGCCTGATTTTAACCATCGTTATATACACCCGTCCATTTTGCTGTGACGTCACACAGTGATGCCAATACAAACAAACATGGCGGATAGAACAGCAAGGTATAGCGACATTAGCTCGGATTCAAACTCGGATTTCAGCGGCTTAAGCGATTCAACAGATTACGCATGTATTAAAACGGATGGTTGTAGTGCGGAGGCAGGTAGCGAAAACGAAATTGAAGAAGAAACTGAAGCTATTGAGCCATATCGGTTTGAACCGTATGCAAGCAAAAACCGACGAAAACGACACGACAGCCAGCGACACGGGAGAAAGCGAGGACGAATTCGGCAATCGCCTTCTAACCAACGATTGGTATGTGTTTGTTTGGCATTAATGGAAACTAACAACTATGAACTAGGTTTACAGCATATGAAATACATTTGGCAACAACATGCACTTTGAGAGTGCAGACAGCCCAGTTTTCATCAATTAATATATTCTGTAGACATACCCTCATCCGCTCTCTTTTCCTGGGGGTTTGGTGGCAGATTTCTTTGACTTTATCGTTGGAAATGCATCTGCTTTGAGTGTCGCAGGATATCCACACATTCTTGCAATCTATGTCGTAGCATAGCTTTCGTCGGTAAAGTGTGCGGAACAAACGTCCAATTTCTTGCCACTTTTGCATCTTTGGGCCACTGGTGCAACTTGAATCCGTCCCTGTTCGTGTTGTTACACCCTCCGACAACACACCGACGAGTCATGATGTCTCCAAGGTACGGAAAACAGTCGAAAAAACGGAAAATAACAGAGCTGATTTGACTCGGTGTTTGTAATGTGTTTGAGAAAATGGCGGACTGCTTCCCGATGTGACGTCACGTTGTGACGTCATCGCTCCGAGAGCAAATAATAGAAAGGCGTTTAATTCGCCAAAATTCACCCATTTAGAGTTCGGAAATCGGTTAAAAAAATATATGGTCTTTTTTCTGCAAGGAATCAAGGGATATATTGACGCTTACATAGGTCTGGTGATAATGTTCCCCTTTAACCTATCAAGTCATCTTAGGCCCTGCAGCTTGGTTCCTATCTACCACCCCCAGCATGCCCACAACACTCGTAACTTAGATCTGATATCAGGTAAACATCGTTTACTGGCTTGTACCGCTCAAAGTGTTGTATGCAGGGGACCAAAGATTTGGAACCGGCTTAATGAGAGCCTCAAGATGCATATCCATTCTCCAACTTCAAAAAGAAACTGAAAACTTACCTATTAACCACCTATCTCTAATGCCTCATGTTGGGTAGACTACTGTTGGGTTTTGCATGGTTGAATGAATGTATGTATGTATGTATGTGTATGCTTGCTTTAATACTATTTTCTTGTGTTTATCATATAGCGTTGTTGTTTTTTTATTGTTGTTGTGCTTGCTACCATGTTTTATCATTCCATCTATATACTGTCCTCTGGACCCCCTGTCAAAAGCTTCTTCTAACTTATTTGGGGGACCCTTTCATGTACCAACATCTTTAAATGATGATATTCACTACTATTGTAATTGTTATATGGTATTGTGAATAAACTAAAACTAAACTAAACATTATGTTCTTTACAAGTGTATGTAAACTTTTGATCGCGACTGTAGGTGGTATCTCTCTGCTTGCCATAATAATCGCAGTTTTAACACGCGTGTTCTCGTATTGAAAGTTACGAGCACGCCGTGCGGTCCAGATTTGATCAATTTTTATTAGTTACACTCAATCAAAACAACCAAATATAAATCAAAACTTGTTTATAAACGGAATAAATTGAATGGATTAATCATTGCAGCCCCACATATGACTAATACAGCACCTATTTTTAACCATAAGAGTTATCTTTACAGCAGGCATAATCATCCTTTTCATTGCTATGCATTTCATTTCCCCCGTGCAGCGTTCTGAGGGACAATACCCAAAGTCTGCCGCCTCCAGTGGAAGGACTGCAGAAAAATGTAGCGCTTATTGGCATGTGTGGGAGAAAACATGCAGCAACATTTTGTCGCGGGTATTCAGCACAAAAATGTAGAGTAACTATGCCATTATACAATCTAGACATAGATACATTTCCCAACGTGGATAAGATGAAAGCCTCTCCTGAGACTATGACATTGAGAGTTATTGATTGGTCTTTATCGTCCCCTCATTTCTGTCTGCCTGACTCCCACTGATGGAAATTTCCACACTCGTGCACACCAACACCGTCAGGAGTCTACTTTCACCGGCCTTAAAAAACAACAATAAATAAAGCGCATCCCGATCTCGCTCCCCCGCCGTTTTCAATCCCCGCCTCATAAGCGGTGCCCGTGGCTCCAGAACGCTCCCCGGGCCCTCACATTGCGACTCAAATAACGCGGAACAGTACGCCACCTTGTCATTTCCATCTGTGCGCCAGCAAGGGATCAACGCAGCAGCTGTGCTGAAGTTGACAGGCTATTAGGAAGGAGAGTTCAAGTGACTGGGCAGACTGACGGTGCACTTTCATGCAGGGAGTAAAGGGTCTTCCAAGATAAAATCTCAGAACGTAAAACAAAAAGTGTACATTTGCACAGGCAACCTCTACTAAATTCACATTTTTCTCAGATTGGGTCAGCTGGTAATTCTATGACTTTATATATTTTGTCAAGGGTGAATAATGAATACTACAGAAAGTAAACTTGGATATACAAACCCCAAAACAAGTGAAGTTGGCACCTTTTCAACTTATATTCAATTGAATATACTGCAAAGACAAGGTACTTAACGTTCGAACTGGAAAACGTTATTTTTTGCAATTAGCTCATTTGGAATTTGATGCCTACAATAGGTTTTAAAAAAGCTGGCACAAGTGGCAAAAAAGACAGAGCGCTGAGGAATGCTCATCAAACACTTATTCGGAACATCCCACAGGTGAACAGGCTAATTGGGAACAGGTAGGTATAAAAGAAGCTTCCATGAAATGCTCAGACATTCACAAACAAGGATGGGGCGAGGATCGCTACTTTGTGAACAAATGTGTTCAAATTGTCAAACAGTTTAAGAACAACATTTCTCAACAAGCTATTGCAAGGAATTTAGGAATTTCATCATCTAAGGTATGTAATATCATCAAAAGGTTCAGAGAATCTGGAGAAATCACTGCACGTAACATTGAATGCCCGTGACCTTGGATCCCTCAGGCGGTACTGCATCAAAAACCGACATCAGTGCGTAAAGGATATCCCCACATGGGCTCAGGAACACTTCAGAAAACCACTGTCAGGAACTACAGTTGGTCGCTACATCTGTAAGTGCAAGTTAAAACTAAAGCGAAAGCCATTTATCAACAACACCCAGAAACACGGCCGGAGCTCATCTAAGATGGACTGAAAAAAAGTGTTCTGTGGTCTGACAAGTCCACATTTCAAATTGTTTTTAGAAACTGTAGATATTATGTGATTGGGCCGGCATGCAAAGGAAGTGCCTTTAAGGTTTATTGGCGCTCTGTACTTCTCCCTACGTCCGTGTACACAGCGGCATTTTAAAAAGTCATACATTTTACTTTTTGAAACCGATACCGATAATTTCCGATATTACATTTTAAAGCATTTCTCGGCAGCCTGGTATTATCGGACATCTCTCATCATTATTATCATTATCATAATTATATATTATGATTACATCAGTGCTTAATTTGGTCTCAAATTAATGCTAGCAATATTATTGTTTATAGGCAATAATTTGTAAGACATTATATAGTCGAGCAGAATCTGTTACCAGCCCAGGAGGCCTACAGCCAACAAAGTGTACAATTAATTTACGGTTAGCCAATTGGTTGCATGAAAAAAAAGCAGGAAGTGGACCAGTGCAGAAGCCATTTAGAACTCAAAGAAGTAACGTTTAAAAATGTCCCAATAGCACGTACAACACAAACTGGAAATATGTGAACGGAATAAAGTTCCACTGACTAGCAAAGTAAGTGAGTACCTTTTTCAATGCAATATTTGGGGAGGGTTTGTTGCTGACATGCTCATATTTCTGTGCAAGAATCAGTAGGCCAGGCCTGATTCTGTTACACTTGGCTTCTGAATTTGAACTGGAGGAGGTTTAAGCTTGAAGCCTCAGGCTGTGCTCCGCCTTTCTATTATTTGTTTTAACACGACTGCTAAACATAAGAGTACAATCCTGAGTATATAGGATTTGACGAGTATTTCCACACCTCAGCATACCTCCAGGATGCTAAGGACTTACTTATAGTCCTTTTTTTAGAGACCACGGACTGTTGAACAACTTAAGCTGTACATCAAGCAAGAATGGGAAAGAATTCCACCCGAGAAGCTTAAAAAATGTCTCCTCAGTTCCCAAACGTTTACTGAGTGTTGTTAAAAGGAAAGGCCATGTAACACAGTGGTGAACATGCCCTTTCCCAACTACTTTGGCACGTGTTGCAGCCATGAAATTCTAAGTTAATTATTATTTGCAAAAAAAAAATAAAGTTTATGAGTTTGAACATCAAATATCTTGTCTTTGTAGTGCATTCAATTGAATATGGGTTGAAAAGGATTTGCAAATTATTGTATTCCGTTTATATTCACATCTAACACAATTTCCCAACTTATATGGAAACAGGGTTTGTGTATACACATATATATATATATATATATACACACACATATACATACATATATATATATATATATAAATATATATATATATATATACATACATACATATACATATATGTACATACATATATATACATATACATATATATATACATATACATATATATGCATATATATATATATATATATACACATACATATACAGATACATACATATATATATATATATATATATATATATATATATATACACACATACATACATGTATACATACATGTACATATACATATTTATATTAGGGCTACAACAACTAATTGATTAAATCGATTATAAAAATAGTTGGCGATTAATTTAGTCATCGATTCGTTGGATCTATGCTATCTATGCGCAAGCGCAGCGGCAATTTTTATTTTTATTTTTATTTTTTTTTATAAACCTTTATATAAACTGCAACATGTATGAACAGCTGAGAAACAATAATCAAAATAAATATGGTGCCAGCATGCTGTTTTTTTCCCCAATAAAATACTGGAAAGGATAGAAATGTAGTGTGTTTCTTTTATCCGATTATTAATCGATTAATCAAAGTAATAATCGACACATTAATCGATTATCAAATTAATCGTTAGACTAGCCACACAATTTACTTTCTTGGCAGAAACATATGCTACATGGTAATATTATTTTGTCAATTAAGACCCATATTTGTATTTAAGTGTTCCATCCATCCATTTTCTATCGCTTAATCCCGCCGGGGTCGCGGGGGGCGCTGGAGCCTATCTCAGCTACAATCGGGCGGAAGGCGGGGTACACCCTAGTTTAAATATTTTAATCTTCTGCAGTATTAATTTGTAAAAGTTTCAGTGGTTTTTTAAAGACAAAGAATAACAACATGTTGGGTGTTACTTCCAGTTTATGTGACGTCACGCAACTTTACTCCCTTCTATATTGTTTCGAGTCGCGGTCACTATTTGTCTTACAGAGCACAGCCTGCAGGGTCAACGTGCACAATTAAATATCTTAGCTGCTCAGACAGTAATGTGTTTATACACGTTTAGATTGGGCAATGTCGTCTTTTAGTGGAGAAAGATGTTAATATGTCTTGTTTTCATGTTAGCAAAGTGTTATCAATCACAATTTTACGATGATTTTAATTTAGATCAGTAGCACTAACTATGGTAAGAATATCTTACACCATTACATCCTTAATATTATGTTTATGTATTAGTGGAACAATTCTAACATTTACAGCAACATTTGGAAGCGAGTCTTTGGACGGTGAAAATTTGTCAAGTAAAAAATCAGACTTATGATCGATAAAAAAAATCATGATTTTGTCATTGTGTCCTTACTTTACTTCTAAATATGGGGAAATAACCACAAAAGTACACTTCATTCATTAACGGTGCTACAAAAAAGATCAGTTAGAATAATATATAATGTTGGATAGAGAGAACATTTATTCATTGAATCGAAAATACTGAAATTCCACGACATAGTGAATTTGCAAACAGCTAAAATTATACACATTATTGCCCAAATATACAACAATTCTTCTCAACAAAAGAGGAGAAATATAATCTTAGAGAAATATGTCATTTAAAACATTTGTACGCACGTACAACACTTAAGACCTTCAGTATGTGGAATTAAATGATGGAACGGATTAAGCAAAGAAATCAAACAACGTACTAATATGATCCACTTCAAGAAACTCTTCAAACTTAAAGTGTTTACAAAGTACAAAGAAGAAGAACCACGATAAACATTCTGAATGTATTTCATCCATCCATTCATTTTCTAGATAATCTTACTCATCTCACCATATGAAATATAACTTACTTCACTAATTATTATTTATTTTTAATATTATTACTTATAAAGTATATTGTGAATACATTGAGAACAGGAGGTAAACATACTGCTACAGTATGTAAAGGAAAAGGGGTAGGATTAAATAAGCTCTGCTTCTTCCAACTCCTTTTCGAACATGTTGAATAGAGAAACTGGAAATTGTGATGTATCATGTTGTATGCGTGCATGTTCCAAATAAACTCAAAACTCAAAGTGTGCGCGCTTTCGGTGCAGGAAGGCACCCGCTTTGAAAGCAGTGCAACATAGTGGACACCACCGTCCTATTGGTGGAACTTGGAAGACAAATTGTCGTCAAATAATCAAAGAATTAAAGGCCGGGTGTTGCGGCAAGTTTCACATTCTTACACAGTCCTGACACTAAAGATGTTTTTAAGCTTTCTTGAGGTTGAAAAAAACACTTAGGGGGCGGGAATTGGACATGTTTGTTGTGTACATACTAGAGATGCGCGGATAGGCAATTTATCTCATCCGCAACCGCGTCAGAAAGTCGTCATCCATCCGCCATCCACCCGATGTAACGTTTGATCTGAACTGCATCCGCCCGCCATCCGCCCGTTGTTATATATCTAATATTAATTTAAAAAAAAAAAAAAGGGTGAAAACTACGCAAATTGCACCTTGTGCAGACAAGATTTTTCGATGGGACACGGAGGAATTAGCGATGTAAAAGACCACGTTGGGACAAAAAAACACAAGTCTAATGCCGTTGCTAGCGATACAAGTGGAAAACTTTCAACGTTTTTCGTCGCCCAAACAGATTCTTTGGATGTGATAAATGCCGAAGTTTTATTTACGGAGGCAATAATTGAGCATGGACTTCCAATCGCACTGGCTGATCACATGGGACAGTTAATAATGTAATGCAACCTTTAAAAATCATTACGCGGTGATCGCGATCCCAAAAATAAACTTTTCTTGCATGATAATGTCCAGAAAATTTCGCTTTATATTACTATAGAGTCCTTTTAACGAATGAGTTTGATGGTTTATCACAAACCTTAAATGAAATTCCATGGCCACCGTCCTGCTCTCTATATCAACCAGGGTGAGCCCCACCCCTTTCGTGAGCGCACTGAGCGCGGAGTGACCCCTTTTACGCGCCCCCGGCAACAGGGGTGGCAAGCAGGTAAGCTGCGCGGGCGGAGCGCGCGGAGTGACCCATGTTACGAGCCCCCGGCCACGGGGGTGGCGGGCAGGTAAACTGCTTACCTGCTGCGCGTGACGCCGGCCGCGGCGAAAGCGGACGAGGCGGGGTGTCGGTGCGGTGGGCGCGGTAGTGACCCTGGACGTGCGTCGGGCCCTTCTCGCGGATCGCCTCAGCTACGGCTCCCGGTGGGGCCCTCTCGGGGGAAGGGGCCTCGGTCCCGGACCCCGGCGAGGCGTCCCTTCTCCGCTCCGTAAAAGTGTCCATCTCTTTTCTTTTTTTTTCTTCTGTTGTGGCATATGCAGCAGGTGCCTGCTCGTTTTTCGTATGTGGGTAACAACATTTAACTATGTATATATATTTCCCAATTGGTTTAACTGCCACCCGCAAAAAAAAAAAAAAAAAAAAAAAAAAAAAAAAAATCTAATTAATCCGCCCGACCCGACCCGCGAGCCGATAAAATATTTTTTTTTTTAATTTCATCCGCCCGATCCGCGGATAATCCGCGGACTCCGCGGTTGTGTCCGCAAACCGCGCATCTCTAGTACATACATAATTGTAAATGCCAGGGGCCTTCCTGGCTCAAAAATCCAATAAAAATCCAAATTTTCCCTCTCTGACTTGAGGTATGGTGTGATTTTAGACTCAATGTGTTAAAAGGGGAACTGCACTTTTTGGGGGGGGATATTGCATATCATTCACAATCCCTATGTAAAACAAGAACATATTTTTGGGTTTTTTTTTGCATTATGATTCGTAAAATACGGCGAGTATGAAGGGGCTTAACAATGCAACAAATGGGAGTTCCGTGAATAAAGCCCTCCAAAAAACATCCAAAAACCACCAATAATACTCCATTGACATGTCGTGACCTGAATATTAACCAAGTATTAGCAATATTGTTATTACAAGCGCTAACGCAGACATACTATTTTTAGCGGCGCCGAGATCACAGACCGCTATAACTATCTAGGTTAAGAACCACTGTCATAGATATATAACATACATCCATAAACGTGGACACATGTGAAATCTGTACAGTAATCTATTTATTTATATATATTTATTTATTTTATATATATATTTATTTATTTATATATGCACCGTATTGCTTTTTTATCCTGCACTACCATGAGCTTATGTAACGAAATGTCGTTCTTATCTGTGCTGTAAAGTTCAAATTTGAATGACAATAAAAAGGAAGTCTAGTCTAAGTCTAGAGCAGTGGTTCTTAACCTGGGTTCGATGGAACCCTAGGAGTTCGGTGAGTCGGGCTCAGGGGTTCGGCGGAGGTCAAGACACACCCGACTCATCGTGTTAATAAAAACTTCTCCCTATCGGCGTATTACGGCTACGGCAACAGCAGAAGTCAGACTGATTTGCAGGTGTGTAATTTGTTGTGAGTTTATTCACTGTGTTGGTTTTGTTCTTTGAACAAGGTGATGTTCATGCACGGTTCATTTTGTGCACCAGTAATAAAACATGGTAACAATTTAGTATGGGGAACATATTCACCATTAATTAGTTGCTTATTAACATGTAAATTAGTAACATATTGGCTCTTAACTAGTCATTATTAAGTACTTATTAATGCCTTATTCGGCATGGCCTTATTATAACCCTAACCCTGGACCTAAACCTCTAAACCTAACCAAAAAACTCTAAATTAAGTCTTTATTACTTAGAATATGTTCCCCTAGTGTCCAGATAACTCTAAATTAAGTCTTTGTTACTTAGAATATGTTCCCCATACTAAAGTGCTACCAAAAACATATAACTTTGTCTTGAATTTGAAAAAAAAAAAAAAACATTTTATTTTTCACTAAAGAAAGGTTCGGTGAATGCGCATATGAAACTGGTGGGGTTCGGTACCTCCAACAAGGTTAAGAACCACTGGTCTAGAGCAGGGGTCACCAACCTTTTTGAAACCAAGAGCTACTTCTTGGGTACTGATTAATGCGAAGGGCTACCAGTTTCCATCCATCCATTTTCTACCGCTTATTCCCTTTGGGGTCGCGGGGGGGGGGGGGGGGGGGGGGGGGGGGGCGCTGGAGCCTATCTCAGCTACAATCGGGCGGAAGGCGGTGTACACCCTGGACAAGTTGCTACCTCATTGCAGGGGCTACCAGTTTGATACACACTTAAATAAATTGCCAGAAATAGCCAATTTGCTGAATTTACCTTTAACTCTATGTTATTATTAATAATTAATGATATTTATCTTTTGTGGAAACACTGATCATCTTAATGATTTCTCACAATAAATATATATAGAAACAGATAAAAATCAATATGCAACACTTTATTTTTACATTTTCTCTAAGTGCACATTTTTCAAATTGAACATTTTCAAATGATCACTTCTAAGACAGTCTTGTGAAATCACAATATCCCATTTTAACTAGCTAGCCACTAACATTTTTTTTTAACAAATCATGAATTACTTTGCACCATGTTTGTACAAATAATAACCCATGTAAAATACAAAAGGCAACTCTCAAATTTTTAAATAAATCATGTCACACTTTGAACTGGACACCAAATCTGTTATCTGTTTCTTAATGAAGACCAAGTCTTTAAAATATTTTCTTGGATTTTCAAATTCTATTTGAGTTTTGTCTCTTTTAGAATTAAAAATGTTGAGCAAAGCAAGACCAGCTTGCTAGTAAATAAATACAATTTAAAAAATAGAGGCAGCTCACTGGTAAGTGCTGTTGGTAACACTTTAGTATGGGGAACATATTCACCATTAATTAGTTTCTTATTAACATGCAAATTAGTACCATATTGGCTCTTAACTAGTCATTAACCAAAAAACTCTAAATGAAGTCTTTATTACTTAGAATATGTTCCCCTAGTGTCCAAAGAACTCTAAATTAAGTCTTTGTTACTTAGAATATGTTACCCATACTAAAGTGTTACCAAAAACATATAACTTTGTCTTGAATTTGAAAAAAAAATAAAAATATTATTTTTCACTAAAGAAGGGTTCGGTGAATGCGCATATGAAACTGGTGGGGTTCGGTACCTCCAACAAGGTAAAGAACCACTGGTCTAGAGCAGGGGTCACCAACCTTTTTGAAACCAAGAGCTACTTCTTGGGTACTGATTAATGCGAAGGTCTACCAGTTTCCATCCATCCATTTTCTACCGCTTATTCCCTTCGCGGGGGGGCGCTGGAGCCTATCTCAGCTACAATCGGGCGGGAGGCGGGGTACACCCTGGACAAGTAGCCACCTCATCGCAGGGGCTACCAGTTTGATACACACTTAAATTGCCAGAAAATAGCCAATTTGCTTAATTTACCTTTAACTCTATGTTATTATTAATAATTAATTATATTTATCTATGTGGAAACACTGATCATCGTAATGAGTTCTCACAATAAATATATATAGAAACAGATAAATATCAATATGCAACACTTTATTTTTTATATTTTCTCTAAGTGCACATTTTTCAAATTGAACATTTTCAAATGATCACTTCTAAGACAGTCTTGTGAAATCACAATATCCCATTCTAACTAGCTAGCCACTAACATTTTTTTTTTTAACAAATCATGAATTACTTTGCACCATGTTTGTACAAATAATAACTCATGTAAAATACAAAAGTCAACTCTCAAATGTTTAAATAAATCATGTCACACTTTGAACTGGACTCCAAATTTGTTATCTGTTTCTTAGTGAAGACCAAGTCTTTAAAATATTTTCGTGGATTTTCAAATTCTATTTGAGTTTTGTCTCTCTTAGAATTAAAAATGTTGAGCAAAGCGAGACCAGCTTCCTAGTAAATAAATACAATTTAAAAAATAGAGGCAGCTCACTGGTAAGTGCTGCTATTTGAGCTATTTTTAGAACAGGCCAGCGGGCTACTCATCTGGTCCTTACGGGCGACCTGGTGCCCGCGGGCACCGCGTTGGTGACCCCTGCTCTAGAGGGATTCCCATTAGCTCCATTGTTAGCCAATGCATAATAAAAATAAAAACATATGCGCTCTTATCTAAAAAATGCTGTTCACTTTAAATACAATAAAGAAACTGTCATGAGGTTGTGCTGAAAACAGCTTTGTTTAGGTTAGGCAAGCTATAAAAGTACACACAAAAATATGTCAAACTGCTGAATCCTAACCTGGATTCCATACAAGTGTGCATTAATAGTAATGTGCACACATTGTGTCTTGTACTGCTCTTGTAGTAATACAGATTGTGCAAAATGCAACTGTATGTAAAATCAGGGATATTTGGCATGAATTGCAACAATCAATTTCAAAGTGTCAGGCGGGGTCAGGTCTTAATGGCATGCCACAACATAACGCCTTCCAGAACATTCCAGCAAAGGGAAGGACGTGTGGAAACGCAATTAAAACGTGTGCACGATTTTTTTTAAACTTGAAGAAAACCTTTTATGGCGATAAAAGACGACTAAAAAAGAGCAAGATTGAGGGTATAGTGGCGTTTTGCTGATGTGCTCGGAACGTCAAAAACAGGTGATGGACACTAAGACAGCCTCAAAGCAACGCAGCGGAAATAAGCATGTCTTCAAAGTGCATCACGCGGAATGAAAATCTAATAAATTAAATAAAAATATAATTTAAGTTTTATTTTCTGCTTTCGTTTCGGTTGTGATGGAGCCAACTGAGCTAACAGCTAGCTCCTGAGGAACGCAAATGTCCACCCCCCCTCCGAATAAACAATTTGTACAATAATGTTCGCCAAAATGTCTGTTTTTAACACTTAGAATGTGATTAATTAACTCACTTGCAGTCATCGTTTGTGCACAAACGTAACAAGGCGTTAGCTTAGCATTGCTAGCATTAGCCGCTAGCAACGTAAAGCTAACGATCTTACCAGGGCAAAAACCAACAGCAACGCAGCACGACAACAAGCATCGGTTTCCGGCTTTTCCTTCGGCGGCCGCTGGCTGCTGGTGGGGGTGAAGGCGACGGAGGTGGACGTGCTGCTCACAGCGGGTGCAGGGGACGACGCGTCGGGGTCATCGCAGAAGATGCTAGAAGAAGTGGAAACGAGCCGCTGTACGATTCCCTCGCCTGCAAGTCGTCTAGCGCGCTCACACACACACCCCTTCAGGCACCGAGCTGCCAAATACTGAACCCCGCCTCCTTCCTCGGCCGCGAAAGAGGAGGCGACTGCCAAATACTGAACCCCGCCTCCATTCTAGCAATGAATTGACTGAAGTGAAATATTTGTGACGTCTCTGGTCGATAAAGGAGATAACGGCTCGTTTCTGACTCGCCTTCTTTGGAGTGTTATTTTAGGTATAAGTAGCGGCGGACGGACCGATTCAAACATCGACCGTGTCCATACCATACCACTAGCGCGATAGATAATGTGGTTCGATCAATATTGTTCAGTTCGCCCCTTTATTTTTTGTCGTGTTTTATTTATTTATTTTTATTCATACAATTGTGTCGAAAAAAAACCTAAAAATAGAAAACATATTTTTTCAGTTCGCTCCTTTATTTTCACAATTTTTTTGTTGTTTTATTTATTTGTATTCGTACAATTGTATCGTAAAATGGAATAAAAATATAAAGTAATAGAAACATTTTTTTTCAGTTCGCTCCTTTATTTTCACACATTTTTTTGTTTTTCAGTTCGCTCCTTTATTTTCACAATTTTTTGTTTTATTTATTTATTTGTATTCGTACAATTGTATCGTAAAATGGAATAAAAATATAAAATAATGGAAACATTTTTTTTCTCAGTTCGCTCCTTTATTTTCACACATTTTTTTGTCGTGTTTTATTTATTTATTTTTATTCATACAATTGTGTCGAAAAATAGACTAAAAATAGAAAATATATTTTTTCAGTTCACTCCTTTATTTTCACACATTTTTTTGTTTTTCTGTTCGCTCCTTTATTTTCACAATTTTTTGTTGTTTTATTTATTTATTTGTATTTGTACAATTGTATCGCAAAATGGAATACAAATATAAAATAGAAACTTTTTTTTCAGTTCGCTCCTTTATTTTCACACATTTTTTTGTCGTGTTTTATTTATTTATTTTTATTCATATAATTGTATCAAAAAATAGACTAAAAATACAAAACATATTTTTTCAGTTCGCTCCTTTATTTTCACAATTTTTTGTTTTATTTATTTATTTGTATTCGAACAATTGTATCGTAAAAAGGAATACAAATATAAACTAATGGAATTTTTTTTTTTCTCAGTTCGCTCCTTTATTTTCACACATTTTTTGTTGTGTTTTATTTATTTTTATTCATACAATTGTATCGAAAAATAGACTAAAAATAGAAAACATATTTTTTTCAGTTCGCTCCTTTATTTTCACAATTTTTTGATTTGTTTATTTATTTGTATTCGTACAATTGTATCGTAAAATGGAATAAAAATATAAACTAATGGAAACATTTTTTTTCTCAGTTCGCTCCTTTATTTTCACACCATTTTTTGTTGTGTTTTATTTATTTTTATTCATACAATTGTATCGAAAAATAGACTAAAAATAGAAAACATATTTTTTTCAGTTCGCTCCTTTATTTTCACAATTTTTTGTTGTTTTATTTATTTACTTGTATTCGTACAATTGTATCGTAAAATGGAATAAAAAAAATAAATAATAGAAACATTTTTTTTTTCAGTTCGCTCCTTTATTTTGACAAATTTTTTTGTCGTGTTTTATTTATTTATTTGTATTCATACAATTGCATCGAAAAATAGACTAAAAATATAAAATAATGGAAACATTTTTTTTCTCAGTTCGCTCCTTTATTTTCACACATTTTTTTGTCGTGTTTTATTTATTTAGTTGTATTCATACAATTGTATCGAAAAATAGACTAAAAATAGAAAACATATTTTTTCAGTTCGCTCCTTTATTTTCACAATTTTTTGTTTTATTTATTTATTTGTATTCGTACAATTGTATCGTAAAATGGAATAAAAATATAAACTAATGGAAACATTTTTTTTCTCAGTTTGCTCCTTTATTTTCACACATTTTTTTGTTGTGTTTTATTTATTTTTATTCATACAATTGTATCGAAAAATAGACTAAAAATAGAAAACATATTTTTTCAGTTCGCTTCTTTATTTTCACAATTTTTTGTTTTATTTATTTATTTGTATTCGTACAATTGTATTGTAAAATGGAATAAAAATATAAAATAATGGAATTTTTTTTTCTCTCAGTTCGCTCCTTTATTTTCACACATTTTTTTGTCGTGTTTTATTTATTTATTTATATTCATACAATTGTATCGAAAAATAGACTAAAAATAGAAAACACATTCATTTCGCTCCTTTATTGTCACAATTTTTTGTTTTATTTATTTATTTGTATTTGTATAATTGTATCGTAAAATGGAATACAAATATAAAATAGAAACTTTTTTTTCAGTTCGCTCCTTTATTTTCACACATTTTTTGTCGTGTTTTATTTATTTATTTTTATTCATACAATTGTGTCGAAAAATAGACTAAAAATAGAAAATATATTTTTTCAGTTCGCTCCTTTATTTTCACATTTTTTTGTTGTTTTATTTATTTGTATTCGTACAATTGTATCGTAAAATTGAATAAAAATATAAAGTAATAGAAACATTTTTTTTCAGTTCGCTCCTTTATTTTCACACATTTTTTTGTTTTTCAGTTCGCTCCTTTATTTTCACAATTTTTTGTTGTTTTATTTATTTATTTGTATTTGTACAATTGTATCGCAAAATGGAATACAAATATAAAATAGAAACTTTTTTTTCAGTTCGCTCCTTTATTTTCACACATTTTTTTGTCGTGTTTAATTTATTTATTTTTATTCATATAATTGTATCAAAAAATAGACTTAAAAATACAAAACATATTTTTTCAGTTCACTCCTTTATTTTCACAATTTTTTTGTTTTATTTATTTATTTGTATTCATACAATTGTATCGTAAAATGGAATAAAAATATAAACTAATGGAAACATTTTTTTTCTCAGTTCGCTCCTTTATTTTCACACATTTTTTTGTTGTGTTTTATTTATTTTTATTCATACAATTGTATCGAAAAATAGACTAAAAATAGAAAACATATTTTTTTCAGTTCGCTCCTTTATTTTCACAATTTTTTGATTTATTTATTTATTTGTATTTGTACAATTGTATCGTAAAATGGAATAAAAATATAAACTAATGGAAACATTTTTTTTCTCAGTTCGCTCCTTTATTTTCACACCATTTTTTGTTGTGTTTTATTTATTTTTATTCATACAATTGTATCGAAAAATAGACTAAAAATAGAAAACATATTTTTTTCAGTTCGCTCCTTTATTTTCACAATTTTTTGTTGTTTTATCTATTTATTTGTATTCGTACAATTGTATCGTAAAATGGAATAAAAAAAAAAAATAATAGAAACATTTTTTTTTTCAGTTCGCTCCTTTATTTTGACACATTTTTTTGTCGTGTTTTATTTATTTATTTGTATTCATACAATTGCATCGAAAAATAGACTAAAAATATAAAATAATGGAAACATTTTTTTTCTCAGTTCGCTCCTATATTTTCACACATTTTTTTGTTGTGTTTTATTTATTTTTATTCATACAATTATATCAAAAAATAGACTAAAAATAGAAAACACATTTTTCAGTTCGCTCCTTTATTTTCACAATTTTTTGTTGTTTTATTTATTTATTTGTATTCGTACAATTATATCGTAAAATGGAATAAAAATATAAAATAATGGAACTTTTTTTTTTTCAGTTCGCTCCTTTATTTTCACACATTTTTTTGTTTTTCAGTTCGCTCCTTTATTTTCACAATCTTTTGTTTTATTTATTTATTTGTATTCGTACAATTGTATCGTAAAATGGAATACAAATATAAAATAATGGAAACATTTTTTTCTCAGTTTGCTCCTTTATTTTCACACATTTTTTGTCATGTTTTATTTATTTAGTTGTATTCATACAATTGTATCGAAAAATAGACTAAAAATAGAAAACATATTTTTTCAGTTCGCTCCTTTATTTTCACACATTTTTTGTTGTTTTATTTATTTATTTGTATTCCCACAATTGTATCGTAAAATGGAATAAAAATATAAAATAATGGAATTTTTTTTCTCAGTTCGCTCCTATATTTTCACACATTTTTTTGTTGTGTTTTATTTATTTTTATTCATACAATTTTATCGAAAAATAGACTAAAAATAGAAAACACATTTTTCAGTTCCCTCCTTTATTTTCACAATTTTTTGTTGTTTTATTTATTTATTTGTATTCGTACAATTGTATCGTAAAATGGAATAAAAATATAAAATGGAAACATTTTTTTTTCTCAGTTCGCTCCTTTATTTTCACACATTTTTTTGTCGTGTTTTATTTATTTATTTCTATTCATACAATTGTGTCGAAAAAAAACCTAAAAATAGAAAACATATTTTTTCAGTTCGCTCCTTTATTTTCACAATTTTTTTGTTGTTTTATTTATTTGTATTTGTACAATTGTATCGTAAAATGGAATAAAAATATAAACTAATGGAAACATTTTTTTTCTCAGTTCGCTCCTTTATTTTCACACCATTTTTTGTTGTGTTTTATTTATTTTTATTCATACAATTGTATCGAAAAATAGACTAAAAATAGAAAACATATTTTTTTCAGTTCGCTCCTTTATTTTCACAATTTTTTGTTGTTTTATCTATTTATTTGTATTCGTACAATTGTATCGTAAAATGGAATAAAAAAAATAAAATAATAGAAACATTTTTTTTTTCAGTTCGCTCCTTTATTTTGACACATTTTTTTGTCGTGTTTTATTTATTTATTTGTATTCATACAATTGCATCGAAAAATAGACTAAAAATATAAAATAATGGAAACATTTTTTTTCTCAGTTCGCTCCTATATTTTCACACATTTTTTTGTTGTGTTTTATTTATTTTTATTCATACAATTATATCAAAAAATAGACTAAAAATAGAAAACACATTTTTCAGTTCGCTCCTTTATTTTCACAATTTTTTGTTGTTTTATTTATTTATTTGTATTCGTACAATTATATCGTAAAATGGAATAAAAATATAAAATAATGGAACTTTTTTTTTTTCAGTTCGCTCCTTTATTTTCACACATTTTTTTGTTTTTCAGTTCGCTCCTTTATTTTCACAATCTTTTGTTTTATTTATTTATTTGTATTCGTACAATTGTATCGTAAAATGGAATACAAATATAAAATAATGGAAACATTTTTTTCTCAGTTTGCTCCTTTATTTTCACACATTTTTTGTCATGTTTTATTTATTTAGTTGTATTCATACAATTGTATCGAAAAATAGACTAAAAATAGAAAACATATTTTTTCAGTTCGCTCCTTTATTTTCACACATTTTTTGTTGTTTTATTTATTTATTTGTATTCCCACAATTGTATCGTAAAATGGAATAAAAATATAAAATAATGGAATTTTTTTTCTCAGTTCGCTCCTATATTTTCACACATTTTTTTGTTGTGTTTTATTTATTTTTATTCATACAATTTTATCGAAAAATAGACTAAAAATAGAAAACACATTTTTCAGTTCCCTCCTTTATTTTCACAATTTTTTGTTGTTTTATTTATTTATTTGTATTCGTACAATTGTATCGTAAAATGGAATAAAAATATAAAATGGAAACATTTTTTTTTCTCAGTTCGCTCCTTTATTTTCACACATTTTTTTGTCGTGTTTTATTTATTTATTTTTATTCATACAATTGTGTCGAAAAAAAACCTAAAAATAGAAAACATATTTTTTCAGTTCGCTCCTTTATTTTCACAATTTTTTTGTTGTTTTATTTATTTGTATTCGTACAATTGTATCGTAAAATGGAATAAAAATATAAAGTAATAGAAACATTTTTTTTCAGTTCGCTCCTTTATTTTCACACATTTTTTTGTTTTTCAGTTCGCTCCTTTATTTTCACAATTTTTTGTTTTATTTATTTATTTGTATTCGTACAATTGTATCGTAAAATGGAATAAAAATATAAAATAATGGAAACATTTTTTTTCTCAGTTCGCTCCTTTATTTTCACACATTTTTTTATCGTGTTTTATTTATTTATTTTTATTCATACAATTGTGTCGAAAAATAGACTAAAAATAGAAAATATATTTTTTCAGTTCACTCCTTTATTTTCACACATTTTTTTGTTTTTCTGTTCGCTCCTTTATTTTCACAATTTTTTGTTGTTTTATTTATTTATTTGTATTTGTACAATTGTATCGCAAAATGGAATACAAATATAAAATAGAAACTTTTTTTTCAGTTCGCTCCTTTATTTTCACACATTTTTTTGTCGTGTTTTATTTATTTATTTTTATTCATATAATTGTATCAAAAAATAGACTAAAAATACAAAACATATTTTTTCAGTTCGCTCCTTTATTTTCACAATTTTTTGTTTTATTTATTTATTTGTATTCGAACAATTGTATCGTAAAAAGGAATACAAATATAAACTAATGGAATTTTTTTTTTCTCAGTTCGCTCCTTTATTTTCACACATTTTTTGTTGTGTTTTATTTATTTTTATTCATACAATTGTATCGAAAAATAGACTAAAAATAGAAAACATATTTTTTTCAGTTCGCTCCTTTATTTTCACAATTTTTTGATTTGTTTATTTATTTGTATTCGTACAATTGTATCGTAAAATGGAATAAAAATATAAACTAATGGAAACATTTTTTTTCTCAGTTCGCTCCTTTATTTTCACACCATTTTTTGTTGTGTTTTATTTATTTTTATTCATACAATTGTATCGAAAAATAGACTAAAAATAGAAAACATATTTTTTTCAGTTCGCTCCTTTATTTTCACAATTTTTTGTTGTTTTATTTATTTACTTGTATTCGTACAATTGTATCGTAAAATGGAATAAAAAAAATAAATAATAGAAACATTTTTTTTTTCAGTTCGCTCCTTTATTTTGACAAATTTTTTTGTCGTGTTTTATTTATTTATTTGTATTCATACAATTGCATCGAAAAATAGACTAAAAATATAAAATAATGGAAACATTTTTTTTCTCAGTTCGCTCCTTTATTTTCACACATTTTTTTGTCGTGTTTTATTTATTTAGTTGTATTCATACAATTGTATCGAAAAATAGACTAAAAATAGAAAACATATTTTTTCAGTTCGCTCCTTTATTTTCACAATTTTTTGTTTTATTTATTTATTTGTATTCGTACAATTGTATCGTAAAATGGAATAAAAATATAAACTAATGGAAACATTTTTTTTCTCAGTTTGCTCCTTTATTTTCACACATTTTTTGTTGTGTTTTATTTATTTTTATTCATACAATTGTATCGAAAAATAGACTAAAAATAGAAAACATATTTTTTCAGTTCGCTTCTTTATTTTCACAATTTTTTGTTTTATTTATTTATTTGTATTCGTACAATTGTATTGTAAAATGGAATAAAAATATAAAATAATGGAATTTTTTTTTCTCTCAGTTCGCTCCTTTATTTTCACACATTTTTTTGTCGTGTTTTATTTATTTATTTATATTCATACAATTGTATCGAAAAATAGACTAAAAATAGAAAACACATTCATTTCGCTCCTTTATTGTCACAATTTTTTGTTTTATTTATTTATTTGTATTTGTATAATTGTATCGTAAAATGGAATACAAATATAAAATAGAAACTTTTTTTTCAGTTCGCTCCTTTATTTTCACACATTTTTTGTCGTGTTTTATTTATTTATTTTTATTCATACAATTGTGTCGAAAAATAGACTAAAAATAGAAAATATATTTTTTCAGTTCGCTCCTTTATTTTCACATTTTTTTGTTGTTTTATTTATTTGTATTCGTACAATTGTATCGTAAAATTGAATAAAAATATAAAGTAATAGAAACATTTTTTTTCAGTTCGCTCCTTTATTTTCACACATTTTTTTGTTTTTCAGTTCGCTCCTTTATTTTCACAATTTTTTGTTGTTTTATTTATTTATTTGTATTTGTACAATTGTATCGCAAAATGGAATACAAATATAAAATAGAAACTTTTTTTTCAGTTCGCTCCTTTATTTTCACACATTTTTTTGTCGTGTTTAATTTATTTATTTTTATTCATATAATTGTATCAAAAAATAGACTTAAAAATACAAAACATATTTTTTCAGTTCACTCCTTTATTTTCACAATTTTTTTGTTTTATTTATTTATTTGTATTCATACAATTGTATCGTAAAATGGAATAAAAATATAAACTAATGGAAACATTTTTTTTCTCAGTTCGCTCCTTTATTTTCACACATTTTTTTGTTGTGTTTTATTTATTTTTATTCATACAATTGTATCGAAAAATAGACTAAAAATAGAAAACATATTTTTTTCAGTTCGCTCCTTTATTTTCACAATTTTTTGATTTATTTATTTATTTGTATTTGTACAATTGTATCGTAAAATGGAATAAAAATATAAACTAATGGAAACATTTTTTTTCTCAGTTCGCTCCTTTATTTTCACACCATTTTTTGTTGTGTTTTATTTATTTTTATTCATACAATTGTATCGAAAAATAGACTAAAAATAGAAAACATATTTTTTTCAGTTCGCTCCTTTATTTTCACAATTTTTTGTTGTTTTATCTATTTATTTGTATTCGTACAATTGTATCGTAAAATGGAATAAAAAAAATAAAATAATAGAAACATTTTTTTTTTCAGTTCGCTCCTTTATTTTGACACATTTTTTTGTCGTGTTTTATTTATTTATTTGTATTCGTACAATTATATCGTAAAATGGAATAAAAATATAAAATAATGGAACTTTTTTTTTTTCAGTTCGCTCCTTTATTTTCACACATTTTTTTGTTTTTCAGTTCGCTCCTTTATTTTCACAATCTTTTGTTTTATTTATTTATTTGTATTCGTACAATTGTATCGTAAAATGGAATACAAATATAAAATAATGGAAACATTTTTTTCTCAGTTTGCTCCTTTATTTTCACACATTTTTTGTCATGTTTTATTTATTTAGTTGTATTCATACAATTGTATCGAAAAATAGACTAAAAATAGAAAACATATTTTTTCAGTTCGCTCCTTTATTTTCACACATTTTTTGTTGTTTTATTTATTTATTTGTATTCCCACAATTGTATCGTAAAATGGAATAAAAATATAAAATAATGGAATTTTTTTTCTCAGTTCGCTCCTATATTTTCACACATTTTTTTGTTGTGTTTTATTTATTTTTATTCATACAATTTTATCGAAAAATAGACTAAAAATAGAAAACACATTTTTCAGTTCCCTCCTTTATTTTCACAATTTTTTGTTGTTTTATTTATTTATTTGTATTCGTACAATTGTATCGTAAAATGGAATAAAAATATAAAATGGAAACATTTTTTTTTCTCAGTTCGCTCCTTTATTTTCACACATTTTTTTGTCGTGTTTTATTTATTTATTTTTATTCATACAATTGTGTCGAAAAAAAACCTAAAAATAGAAAACATATTTTTTCAGTTCGCTCCTTTATTTTCACAATTTTTTTGTTGTTTTATTTATTTGTATTCGTACAATTGTATCGTAAAATGGAATAAAAATATAAAGTAATAGAAACATTTTTTTTCAGTTCGCTCCTTTATTTTCACACATTTTTTTGTTTTTCAGTTCGCTCCTTTATTTTCACAATTTTTTGTTTTATTTATTTATTTGTATTCGTACAATTGTATCGTAAAATGGAATAAAAATATAAAATAATGGAAACATTTTTTTTCTCAGTTCGCTCCTTTATTTTCACACATTTTTTTGTCGTGTTTTATTTATTTATTTTTATTCATACAATTGTGTCGAAAAATAGACTAAAAATAGAAAATATATTTTTTCAGTTCACTCCTTTATTTTCACACATTTTTTTGTTTTTCTGTTCGCTCCTTTATTTTCACAATTTTTTGTTGTTTTATTTATTTATTTGTATTTGTACAATTGTATCGCAAAATGGAATACAAATATAAAATAGAAACTTTTTTTTCAGTTCGCTCCTTTATTTTCACACATTTTTTTGTCGTGTTTTATTTATTTATTTTTATTCATATAATTGTATCAAAAAATAGACTAAAAATACAAAACATATTTTTTCAGTTCGCTCCTTTATTTTCACAATTTTTTGTTTTATTTATTTATTTGTATTCGAACAATTGTATCGTAAAAAGGAATACAAATATAAACTAATGGAAATTTTTTTTTTCTCAGTTCGCTCCTTTATTTTCACACATTTTTTGTTGTGTTTTATTTATTTTTATTCATACAATTGTATCGAAAAATAGACTAAAAATAGAAAACATATTTTTTTCAGTTCGCTCCTTTATTTTCACAATTTTTTGATTTGTTTATTTATTTGTATTCGTACAATTGTATCGTAAAATGGAATAAAAATATAAACTAATGGAAACATTTTTTTTCTCAGTTCGCTCCTTTATTTTCACACCATTTTTTGTTGTGTTTTATTTATTTTTATTCATACAATTGTATCGAAAAATAGACTAAAAATAGAAAACATATTTTTTTCAGTTCGCTCCTTTATTTTCACAATTTTTTGTTGTTTTATTTATTTACTTGTATTCGTACAATTGTATCGTAAAATGGAATAAAAAAAATAAATAATAGAAACATTTTTTTTTTCAGTTCGCTCCTTTATTTTGACAAATTTTTTTGTCGTGTTTTATTTATTTATTTGTATTCATACAATTGCATCGAAAAATAGACTAAAAATATAAAATAATGGAAACATTTTTTTTCTCAGTTCGCTCCTTTATTTTCACACATTTTTTTGTCGTGTTTTATTTATTTAGTTGTATTCATACAATTGTATCGAAAAATAGACTAAAAATAGAAAACATATTTTTTCAGTTCGCTCCTTTATTTTCACAATTTTTTGTTTTATTTATTTATTTGTATTCGTACAATTGTATCGTAAAATGGAATAAAAATATAAACTAATGGAAACATTTTTTTTCTCAGTTTGCTCCTTTATTTTCACACATTTTTTTGTTGTGTTTTATTTATTTTTATTCATACAATTGTATCGAAAAATAGACTAAAAATAGAAAACATATTTTTTCAGTTCGCTTCTTTATTTTCACAATTTTTTGTTTTATTTATTTATTTGTATTCGTACAATTGTATTGTAAAATGGAATAAAAATATAAAATAATGGAATTTTTTTTTCTCTCAGTTCGCTCCTTTATTTTCACACATTTTTTTGTCGTGTTTTATTTATTTATTTATATTCATACAATTGTATCGAAAAATAGACTAAAAATAGAAAACACATTCATTTCGCTCCTTTATTGTCACAATTTTTTGTTTTATTTATTTATTTGTATTTGTATAATTGTATCGTAAAATGGAATACAAATATAAAATAGAAACTTTTTTTTCAGTTCGCTCCTTTATTTTCACACATTTTTTGTCGTGTTTTATTTATTTATTTTTATTCATACAATTGTGTCGAAAAATAGACTAAAAATAGAAAATATATTTTTTCAGTTCGCTCCTTTATTTTCACATTTTTTTGTTGTTTTATTTATTTGTATTCGTACAATTGTATCGTAAAATTGAATAAAAATATAAAGTAATAGAAACATTTTTTTTCAGTTCGCTCCTTTATTTTCACACATTTTTTTGTTTTTCAGTTCGCTCCTTTATTTTCACAATTTTTTGTTGTTTTATTTATTTATTTGTATTTGTACAATTGTATCGCAAAATGGAATACAAATATAAAATAGAAACTTTTTTTTCAGTTCGCTCCTTTATTTTCACACATTTTTTTGTCGTGTTTAATTTATTTATTTTTATTCATATAATTGTATCAAAAAATAGACTTAAAAATACAAAACATATTTTTTCAGTTCACTCCTTTATTTTCACAATTTTTTTGTTTTATTTATTTATTTGTATTCATACAATTGTATCGTAAAATGGAATAAAAATATAAACTAATGGAAACATTTTTTTTCTCAGTTCGCTCCTTTATTTTCACACATTTTTTTGTTGTGTTTTATTTATTTTTATTCATACAATTGTATCGAAAAATAGACTAAAAATAGAAAACATATTTTTTTCAGTTCGCTCCTTTATTTTCACAATTTTTTGATTTATTTATTTATTTGTATTTGTACAATTGTATCGTAAAATGGAATAAAAATATAAACTAATGGAAAATTTTTTTTTCTCAGTTCGCTCCTTTATTTTCACACCATTTTTTGTTGTGTTTTATTTATTTTTATTCATACAATTGTATCGAAAAATAGACTAAAAATAGAAAACATATTTTTTTCAGTTCGCTCCTTTATTTTCACAATTTTTTGTTGTTTTATCTATTTATTTGTATTCGTACAATTGTATCGTAAAATGGAATAAAAAAAATAAAATAATAGAAACATTTTTTTTCTTCAGTTCGCTCCTTTATTTTGACACATTTTTTTGTCGTGTTTTATTTATTTATTTGTATTCATACAATTGCATCGAAAAATAGACTAAAAATATAAAATAATGGAAACATTTTTTTTCTCAGTTCGCTCCTATATTTTCACACATTTTTTTGTTGTGTTTTATTTATTTTTATTCATACAATTATATCAAAAAATAGACTAAAAATAGAAAACACATTTTTCAGTTCGCTCCTTTATTTTCACAATTTTTTGTTGTTTTATTTATTTATTTGTATTCGTACAATTATATCGTAAAATGGAATAAAAATATAAAATAATGGAACTTTTTTTTTTTCAGTTCGCTCCTTTATTTTCACACATTTTTTTGTTTTTCAGTTCGCTCCTTTATTTTCACAATCTTTTGTTTTATTTATTTATTTGTATTCGTACAATTGTATCGTAAAATGGAATACAAATATAAAATAATGGAAACATTTTTTTCTCAGTTTGCTCCTTTATTTTCACACATTTTTTGTCATGTTTTATTTATTTAGTTGTATTCATACAATTGTATCGAAAAATAGACTAAAAATAGAAAACATATTTTTTCAGTTCGCTCCTTTATTTTCACACATTTTTTGTTGTTTTATTTATTTATTTGTATTCCCACAATTGTATCGTAAAATGGAATAAAAATATAAAATAATGGAATTTTTTTTCTCAGTTCGCTCCTATATTTTCACACATTTTTTTGTTGTGTTTTATTTATTTTTATTCATACAATTTTATCGAAAAATAGACTAAAAATAGAAAACACATTTTTCAGTTCCCTCCTTTATTTTCACAATTTTTTGTTGTTTTATTTATTTATTTGTATTCGTACAATTGTATCGTAAAATGGAATAAAAATATAAAATGGAAACATTTTTTTTTCTCAGTTCGCTCCTTTATTTTCACACATTTTTTTGTCGTGTTTTATTTATTTATTTTTATTCATACAATTGTGTCGAAAAATAGACTAAAAATATAAAATCTAAAACATATTTTTTCAGTTCGCTGCTATATTTTCAAAATTTTTTGTTGTTTTATTTATTTATTTGTATTCGTACAATTGCATCGTAAAATGGAATAAAAACATAAAATAATGGAAACATTTTTTTTTCTCAGTTCGCTCCTTTATTCTCACACATTGTTTGTCGTGTTTTATTTATTTATTTTTATTCATACAATTGTGTTGAAAAATAGACTAAAAATATAAAATCTAAAACATATTTTTTCAGTTCGCTCCTATATTTTCACAATTTTTTGTTGTTTTATTTATTTATTTGTATTTGTACAATTGTATCGTAAAATGGAATACAATTATAAAATAATAGAAACATTTTTTTTTTCAGTTCGCTCCTTTATTTTGACACATTTTTTTGTCGTGTTTTATTTATTTATTTGTATTCATACAATTGCATCGAAAAATAGACTAAAAATATAAAATAATGGAAACATTTTTTTTCTCAGTTCGCTCCTTTATTTTCACACATTTTTTTGTCGTGTTTTATTTATTTATTTTTATTCATACAATTGCATCGAAAAATAGACTAAAAATACAAAACATATTTTTTCAGTTCACTCCTTTATTTTCACAATTTTTTTGTTTTATTTATTTATTTGTATTCATACAATTGTATCGTAAAATGGAATAAAAATATAAACTAATGGAAACATTTTTTTCTCAGTTCGCTCCTTTATTTTCACACATTTTTTTGTTGTGTTTTATTTATTTTTATTCATACAATTGTATCGAAAAATAGACTAAAAATAGAAAACATATTTTTTTCAGTTCGCTCCTTTATTTTCACAATTTTTTGATTTATTTATTTATTTGTATTTGTACAATTGTATCGTAAAATGGAATAAAAATATAAACTAATGGAAACATTTTTTTTCTCAGTTCGCTCCTTTATTTTCACACCATTTTTTGTTGTGTTTTATTTATTTTTATTCATACAATTGTATCGAAAAATAGACTAAAAATAGAAAACATATTTTTTTCAGTTCGCTCCTTTATTTTCACAATTTTTTGTTGTTTTATCTATTTATTTGTATTCGTACAATTGTATCGTAAAATGGAATAAAAAAAATAAAATAATAGAAACATTTTTTTTTTCAGTTCGCTCCTTTATTTTGACACATTTTTTTGTCGTGTTTTATTTATTTATTTGTATTCATACAATTGCATCGAAAAATAGACTAAAAATATAAAATAATGGAAACATTTTTTTTCTCAGTTCGCTCCTATATTTTCACACATTTTTTTGTTGTGTTTTATTTATTTTTATTCATACAATTATATCAAAAAATAGACTAAAAATAGAAAACACATTTTTCAGTTCGCTCCTTTATTTTCACAATTTTTTGTTGTTTTATTTATTTATTTGTATTCGTACAATTATATCGTAAAATGGAATAAAAATATAAAATAATGGAACTTTTTTTTTTTCAGTTCGCTCCTTTATTTTCACACATTTTTTTGTTTTTCAGTTCGCTCCTTTATTTTCACAATCTTTTGTTTTATTTATTTATTTGTATTCGTACAATTGTATCGTAAAATGGAATACAAATATAAAATAATGGAAACATTTTTTTCTCAGTTTGCTCCTTTATTTTCACACATTTTTTGTCATGTTTTATTTATTTAGTTGTATTCATACAATTGTATCGAAAAATAGACTAAAAATAGAAAACATATTTTTTCAGTTCGCTCCTTTATTTTCACACATTTTTTGTTGTTTTATTTATTTATTTGTATTCCCACAATTGTATCGTAAAATGGAATAAAAATATAAAATAATGGAATTTTTTTTCTCAGTTCGCTCCTATATTTTCACACATTTTTTTGTTGTGTTTTATTTATTTTTATTCATACAATTTTATCGAAAAATAGACTAAAAATAGAAAACACATTTTTCAGTTCCCTCCTTTATTTTCACAATTTTTTGTTGTTTTATTTATTTATTTGTATTCGTACAATTGTATCGTAAAATGGAATAAAAATATAAAATGGAAACATTTTTTTTTCTCAGTTCGCTCCTTTATTTTCACACATTTTTTTGTCGTGTTTTATTTATTTATTTTTATTCATACAATTGTGTCGAAAAATAGACTAAAAATATAAAATCTAAAACATATTTTTTCAGTTCGCTGCTATATTTTCAAAATTTTTTGTTGTTTTATTTATTTATTTGTATTCGTACAATTGCATCGTAAAATGGAATAAAAACATAAAATAATGGAAACATTTTTTTTTCTCAGTTCGCTCCTTTATTCTCACACATTGTTTGTCGTGTTTTATTTATTTATTTTTATTCATACAATTGTGTTGAAAAATAGACTAAAAATATAAAATCTAAAACATATTTTTTCAGTTCGCTCCTATATTTTCACAATTTTTTGTTGTTTTATTTATTTATTTGTATTTGTACAATTGTATCGTAAAATGGAATACAATTATAAAATAATAGAAACATTTTTTTTTTCAGTTCGCTCCTTTATTTTGACACATTTTTTTGTCGTGTTTTATTTATTTATTTGTATTCATACAATTGCATCGAAAAATAGACTAAAAATATAAAATAATGGAAACATTTTTTTTCTCAGTTCGCTCCTTTATTTTCACACATTTTTTTGTCGTGTTTTATTTATTTATTTTTATTCATACAATTGCATCGAAAAATAGACTAAAAATACAAAACATATTTTTTCAGTTCACTCCTTTATTTTCACAATTTTTTTGTTTTATTTATTTATTTGTATTCATACAATTGTATCGTAAAATGGAATAAAAATATAAACTAATGGAAACATTTTTTTTCTCAGTTCGCTCCTTTATTTTCACACATTTTTTTGTTGTGTTTTATTTATTTTTATTCATACAATTGTATCGAAAAATAGACTAAAAATAGAAAACATATTTTTTTCAGTTCGCTCCTTTATTTTCACAATTTTTTGATTTATTTATTTATTTGTATTTGTACAATTGTATCGTAAAATGGAATAAAAATATAAACTAATGGAAACATTTTTTTTCTCAGTTCGCTCCTTTATTTTCACACCATTTTTTGTTGTGTTTTATTTATTTTTATTCATACAATTGTATCGAAAAATAGACTAAAAATAGAAAACATATTTTTTTCAGTTCGCTCCTTTATTTTCACAATTTTTTGTTGTTTTATCTATTTATTTGTATTCGTACAATTGTATCGTAAAATGGAATAAAAAAAATAAAATAATAGAAACATTTTTTTTTTCAGTTCGCTCCTTTATTTTGACACATTTTTTTGTCGTGTTTTATTTATTTATTTGTATTCATACAATTGCATCGAAAAATAGACTAAAAATATAAAATAATGGAAACATTTTTTTTCTCAGTTCGCTCCTATATTTTCACACATTTTTTTGTTGTGTTTTATTTATTTTTATTCATACAATTATATCAAAAAATAGACTAAAAATAGAAAACACATTTTTCAGTTCGCTCCTTTATTTTCACAATTTTTTGTTGTTTTATTTATTTATTTGTATTCGTACAATTATATCGTAAAATGGAATAAAAATATAAAATAATGGAACTTTTTTTTTTTCAGTTCGCTCCTTTATTTTCACACATTTTTTTGTTTTTCAGTTCGCTCCTTTATTTTCACAATCTTTTGTTTTATTTATTTATTTGTATTCGTACAATTGTATCGTAAAATGGAATACAAATATAAAATAATGGAAACATTTTTTTCTCAGTTTGCTCCTTTATTTTCACACATTTTTTGTCATGTTTTATTTATTTAGTTGTATTCATACAATTGTATCGAAAAATAGACTAAAAATAGAAAACATATTTTTTCAGTTCGCTCCTTTATTTTCACACATTTTTTGTTGTTTTATTTATTTATTTGTATTCCCACAATTGTATCGTAAAATGGAATAAAAATATAAAATAATGGAATTTTTTTTCTCAGTTCGCTCCTATATTTTCACACATTTTTTTGTTGTGTTTTATTTATTTTTATTCATACAATTTTATCGAAAAATAGACTAAAAATAGAAAACACATTTTTCAGTTCCCTCCTTTATTTTCACAATTTTTTGTTGTTTTATTTATTTATTTGTATTCGTACAATTGTATCGTAAAATGGAATAAAAATATAAAATGGAAACATTTTTTTTTCTCAGTTCGCTCCTTTATTTTCACACATTTTTTTGTCGTGTTTTATTTATTTATTTTTATTCATACAATTGTGTCGAAAAATAGACTAAAAATATAAAATCTAAAACATATTTTTTCAGTTCGCTGCTATATTTTCAAAATTTTTTGTTGTTTTATTTATTTATTTGTATTCGTACAATTGCATCGTAAAATGGAATAAAAACATAAAATAATGGAAACATTTTTTTTTCTCAGTTCGCTCCTTTATTCTCACACATTGTTTGTCGTGTTTTATTTATTTATTTTTATTCATACAATTGTGTTGAAAAATAGACTAAAAATATAAAATCTAAAACATATTTTTTCAGTTCGCTCCTATATTTTCACAATTTTTTGTTGTTTTATTTATTTATTTGTATTTGTACAATTGTATCGTAAAATGGAATACAATTATAAAATAATAGAAACATTTTTTTTTTCAGTTCGCTCCTTTATTTTGACACATTTTTTTGTCGTGTTTTATTTATTTATTTGTATTCATACAATTGCATCGAAAAATAGACTAAAAATATAAAATAATGGAAACATTTTTTTTCTCAGTTCGCTCCTTTATTTTCACACATTTTTTTGTCGTGTTTTATTTATTTATTTTTATTCATACAATTGCATCGAAAAATAGACTAAAAATAGAAAACATATTTTTTCAGTTAGCTCCTTTATTTTCACAATTTTTTGTTGTTTTATTTATTTATTTGTATTCGTACAATTGTATCGTAAAATGGAATACAATTATAAAATAATACAAAAAAATGTTTTCTCAGTTTGCTCCTTTATTTTCACACATTTTTTTGTCGTGTTTTATTTATTTAGATGTATTCATACAATTGTGTCGAAAAATAGACTAAAAATAGAAAACACATTTTTCAGTTCGCTCCTTTATTTTCACAATTTTTTGTTTTATTTATTTATTTGTATTCGTACAATTGTATCGTAAAATGGAATAAAAATACAAAATAATGGAAACATTTTTTTTCTCAGTTCGCTCCTTTATTTTCACACATTTTTTTGTCGTGTTTTATTTATTTATTTTTATTCATACAATTGTATCGAAAAATAAACTAAAAATAGAAAACATATTTTTTCAGTTCGCTCCTTTATTTTCACAATTTTTTGTTTTATTTATTTATTTGTATTCGTACAATTGTATCGTAAAATGGAATAAAAATACAAAATAATGGAAACATTTTTTTCTCAGTTCGCTCCTTTATTTTCACACATTTTTTGTCGTGTTTTATTTATTTTTATTCATACAATTGTGTCGAAAAATAGACTAAAAATATAAAATCTAAAACACATTTTTTCAGTTCGCTCCTTTATTTTCACAATTTTTTGTTGTTTTATTTATTTATTTGTATTCCCACAATTGTATCGTAAAATGAAATAAAAATATAAAATAATAGAAACATATTTTTTCCGGTTCGCTCCTTTATTTTCACAATTTTTTTGTTGTGTTTCATTTATTTATTTTTATTCATACAATTGTATCGAAAACTTTACTAAAAATATAAAATATGACATATATTTTTGAGTTCGCTCCTTTTTTTTTCACAATTTTTTTTGTTGTGTTTTATTTATTTATTTTCATTCATACAATTGTATCGTAAAAATGGACTAAAAATATAAAATCGAAAACATATTTTTTCAGTTCGCTCCTTTATTTTCACACATTTTTTGTTGTGTTTTATTTATTGTTTAATCATGCAATTGTATCGTAAAATTGAATAAAAATATACACATTTTTGATAGGAATTATCAACAAATTAAAGGCAATATCACAAAATGATTCAATGCGTTTGAAAATGTTGAAGTATTTACTAGCATTATTGTCCAACCATACTGTGCTGCCATCTAGTGGAGAGCGGGCTGACCAGCACTTTGCTTTATGGCATATTCTATTTATTCTAGAAACTACCTTGATATTGGCACAATACTATTTCACTGTACTTTTTACTGGTTCAAGTTTGTATTTCAATGAAATGAATCCAATTTTATTAATTCATAATGTGAACCATAAACAATTATATCGTAAAATGGAATACAAATATATATATAAAAAAAAAAGAAAAAACATATTTTGTTGATGTTTAGTTCCCTCACAATTATTTTATCTATTTTTAAATTGGTCACAAACAAGTTTGATAGCAATTATCAACAAATTAAAGGCAATATCACAAAATGATTCAATGCTTTTTTAAAATGTTGAAATATCGCCTTAACTGGCATTATCGCCCCAACCATACTGTGCTGCCACCTGGTGGAGAAAAGAGATAACAGCTCGACTCACTTTCTTTGAATGTTTTTTTAAGTTGCGGTGGACGGATCGATTCAAACATCGACAATATCGACACCGCTAGATCGATAAAATTAAAGCTGTGGTTCGATCAATATTTTTCAGTTCGCCCATTTATTTTCACACAATTTTTGTTTTGTTTTATTCATTTATTTTTATTCATAAAATTGCATCGAAAAATGGACTAAAATATAACATTAAAAACATATTTTTTCAGTTCGCTCTTTTATTTTCACACATTTTTGTGTTGTGTTTTATTTATTTTTATTCATACAATTGTATCGTAAAATTCAATAAAAATATAAGATATAATTTTTTTTTTCCTGTTTAATCCCCTTACAATTATTTTATCTATTTTTAAATTGTTCACAAACAAGTTTGATAGGAATTAACAACACATTAAAGGCAATATCACAAACTGATTCAATTATTTTTTAACTGTTGAAGTATCGGCTTTATTGCCCCAACCATACTATGCTGCCACCTGGTGGACAAAGAAGATAACGGCTCGTTTCTGACTCACCTTCTTTGAATGTTATTTTAGGTATAACTAACAAGTAGCGGTGGACGGATCGATTCATACATCGACATCAATAAAACTGATCGATAGATAATGTGGTTCGATCAATATTTTTCAGTTCAGTCCTTTATTTTCAATTTTTTTGTTGTATTTTATTTATTAGTTTTTAATTCTTACAATTGTATCGTAAAACTGAATAAAAATATACAATATCATTTTTTTTTTCAGTTCGCTCCTTTATTTTCACAAATTTTTTGTTGTATTTAATTTTGTTCATACAATTGTATCGAAAAATGGACTAAAAATATAAAAAAATAAAAATATTTTTTCAATTTGCTCCTTTATTTTCCACAATTTTTTGTGTTGTTTTATTTGTATTCATACAATTGTATCGTAAAATGGAATCCAAATATAAAATAGAAAAAAAAAACATTTTGTTGATCATGTTTCTATTTTTAAATTGTTCACAAACAAATTTGATTGGAATCATCAACAAATTAAAGGCAGTATCCCAAAATGATTCAAAGCTTTTCAAAATGTTGAAGTATCGTCTTTACTGGCATTATAGCTCCACCATACTATGCTGCCATCTGGTGGAGGTTGTGATGAACAGCACTTTGTTTTATGGCATATTTCTGGAAAGCACCTTGATATTTGGACAATACTATTTTATTGTACTTTTTACTAGCCCAAGTTTGTATTTCCATGAAATAAATCAAATCTTACTAATCCATTATGTGAACCATAATTAATTGTATCGTACAATGGAATAAGAATATAAAATAATCGAAAAATAAAAATATTTTGATGTTTAATTCCCTTATAATTTTATTTTTAAATTGTTCACAAACAAATTTGATTGGAATTATCAACAAATTAAAGGCAATATCACAACATGATTCAATGCTTTTAAAAATGTTAGAAGTATGCTGCCATCTGGTGGAGGCAGTGATGAACAGCAACTTGTTTGAAGGCATATTTCTAGAAACTACCTTGAGATTTGCACAATACTATTTTTTTGTACTTTTTACTAGCTCATGTTTGTATTTCTATGAAATAATTACAATCTTATCAATCCATAATGTGAACCATAAATTACTTAAGTATTTATTTAGAATATCTGTGTTTATTTTATTTAAGTATTTACTCATTTGTGTACTCATATATTAGTGTATTTATTTACTGTTGTGTTACAGATTGAGTACAAACAAATGTGTTAGAAATTGCTATGAAACAAAAAAAAAAAAAGGAGTAGGATTAAAAAAACTCTTGCTTCCTCTTACTCCTTTTCGGACATGCTGTAATGAGAAACTGGAAATACGTGATGTATTATAAGGGAATTGTATGCATGTTCGGAATAAACTAACACCATAACCATAACCCAGGCTTACTTTTAGACACTTTATTGCTGTGTTTATTACCTTTTTTTTTTTTTTTTTAACACACAATGGAATGTTGAACGCTTGAACGCCCACCCGGACCAAAACTAATTAAATAGCACAACCAAACAGCTATAATGAAACGGCATAACATACATGACACTATAAAGTCATTCTAACAAAATAGGCTGTTTACAAAAATGCATTTTACATTGGAATGAATACAAAAACAGGAGTAATATGCATTGTTTATCATATTTGCAGATGTACTTGTGTGGCAATATTGTTAGAAAATATCGAAAATAAATGGATTATTGACGTCCCTCCAATACGGAGGTTCTTTTTAAACAAACATAGCTTCTGAGTCAATTATTAGAAGTAGAAACTACAACCAAAAAGAAAAAACAAACACTATAGTTGGATAAAACTAGCTCGATTATGTCTTGATGGCTTGAAGAGGAAGAGGAAGTACGGCAGATTTATTTTAATTTTTTTTGCAACATTCCCCATCAAAAAAGTCCCAGCGGTGTCGTAGTTGTTTATTTGATCTTGTTGTGCTGACTTGCCACCGATTTAGGCCTCGTAAACTCTGTGGGAAGAAAAAAAAAAAAAGAAGATAATTTATTAATTGATTACTCAACACTTTTGTTTCCCCGCCAGGTGCTTGCCACAATAAAAGTACGGCTGCAAAATTAGCTAAAAAAGTTAGCATGCGTCAAGTACAAAGTTATATGAATAAGGTGTACGGCAGCAGAATAAGCTAAAAAACTTAGCATGCTAATAGTTAGCAGTTATCAAGTACAGTCATATGACTCTGAGGGTATGGCTGCAAAATTAGCTAAAATAGTTAGCACGCGTCAAGTACAAAGTTATATGAATAAGGTGTAAGGCTGCAGAAAAAGCTAAAAAACTTAGCATGCCAATAGTTAGCAGTTATCAAGTACAGTCATATGACTCTGAGGGTATGGCTGCAAAATTAGCTAAAATAGTTAGCAGGCGTCAAGTACAAAGTCATATGTATAAGGTGTACGGCTGCAGGATAAGCTAAAAAAGTTAACATGCTAACAGTTAGCATTTATCAAGTACAAAGTTATATGACTGAGAGGTAGGGCTGCAAAATTAGCTAAAATAGTTAGCATGCGTCAAGTACAAAGTTATATGAATAAGGTGTACAGCTGCAGAAGAATTAAAAAATGTAGCATGCTAACAGTTAGCATTCATCAAGTACAAAGACATGACTCTGAGGGGCACGGCTGCAAAATTAGCTAAAAAAAGTTAGCATGCGTCAAGTACAAAGTTATATAACTGAGGTGTACGGCTGCAGAATAAGCTAAAAAAAAACTTAGCATGCGAACAGTTAGCATTTATCAAATACAAAGTCATACAACTCTGAGGGGCACGGCTGCAAAATTAGCTAAAATAGTTAGCAGGCGTCAAGTACAAAGTCATATGTATAAGGTGTACGGCTGCAGGATAAGCTAAAAAAGTTAACATGCTAACAGTTAGCATTTATCAAGTACAAAGTTATATGACTGACAGGTAGGGCAGCAAAACTAGCTAAAAAAGTTAGCATGCGTGAAGTACAGAGTTATATAACAAAGGTGTACGGCTGCAAAATAAGCTACAAAGTTAGCCCGCTAACATATGTCAAGTTCCAGGTTTTATGACTGATGTCTGCAAAATTATCTAAAAAATTTAGCTAGCTAGTTAGCATGCCAACAGTTAGCATGTGAAAAGTATCAAGGTATATGACGTTAAGGCGCACGGCTGCAAAATTAACTAAAAAAGTTAGCATGCGTCAAGTACAAAGTTATATGAATAAGGTGTAAGGCTGCAGAATAAGCTAAAAAACTTAGCATGCCAATAGTGAGCAGTTATCAAGTACAGTCATATGACTCTGAGGGTATGGCTGCAAAATTAGCTAAAATAGTTAGCACGCGTCAAGTACAAAGTTATATGAATAAGGTGTACAGCTGCAGAAGAATTAAAAAATGTAGCATGCAAACAGTTAGCATTTATCAAGTACAAAGTCATATAAAACTGAGGGGCACGACTGCAAAATTAGCTAAAAAAAGTTAGCATGCGTCAAGTACAAAGTTATATGAATAAGGTGTACGGCTGCAGGATAAGCTGAAAAAGTGTACATGCTAACAGTTAGCATTTATCAAGTACAAAGTTATATAACTGAAGTGGACGGCTGCAGAATAAGCTAAAAAACTTAGCATACTAACAGTTAGCATTTATTAAGTACAAAGTCATAACCCTGAGGGTATGGCTGCAAAATTAGCAAAAATAGTTAGCAGGCATCAAGTACAAAGTTATATGAATAAGGTGTACGGCTGCAGGATAAGCTAAAAAAGTTAACATGCTAACAGTTAGCATTTATCAAGTACAAAGTTATATGACTAGAGGTAGGGCTGCAAAATTAGCTAAAAAAGTTAGCATGCGTCAAGTACAGAATATTAACACTAAATTAGTAATGTTACCTTTGGTTATAATTATACCTAAACTCAGCGGTGTGCCGTCAGGGCATTCTCTCCTGGCCTAACATAAATCATGATGATGAATGAATAAAAGTTCAGTTTAATCTACTTTCCGTAAAGTATTCATCGTATTCTCTTCATCTTCAGTGTTGCTTGTTTGCTACGTTAGAGCTTTTGTCCAATCAGAATTCAGCGAGCTCGTTGCCAGCGCTGTATGAATTCTGCCGGTTGATAAGACAGTTGCGATAGCCAATCAGATGACGAGTTGTTGACAGTAGCCTACCTAGGTAACCTTAGGTTAAATGAGACTGTGGTTGGATTTTCACTCGTCACTCCCAAGTGAGTATCGAATCACGACTTTTAATCGGCGAAAAGCAGGAAGTGGCTCCGAGACAGCAGCGAAATCATCGGCACTCACTTTTATCCACTCACAAAGGAGAGCAAAATGTGAGTTCAAATATTTTATTTATTTATTTTTCCACGTTTAATATGTTTTTTACAATCATTTTAATTTGCACAGGACCACGTAAAAATGCTGATGCGGGTTTATTTTTCTTAAATGTGCCGAAATATAGGCTGTTTTGTACACTGTTGAGGTGATTCAATATCCAGTAGTGCGTAAATTTGTTTCTGTATACCGTATTTTTCGGACTATAAGTCGCAGTTTTTTTTCATAGTTTCATAGGTGCGACTTATACTCAGGAGCAGGGCCGGCCCGTGGCATAGGCCGTATAGGCAAATGCTAAGGGCGCCGTCCATCAGGGGGCGCCACGCCAGTGCCACAAATGTTGGAGAAAAAAAAAAAAGAAAAAAAAAAGTTGGTACTATTATTTCTAAATACAAAAAATAATCCCACGTTAATTAAAATGCAAAGTAAAGCCTATTTAATAGAAATATTATTTGTTACAACATTACGCCCCCCTGCCCCGCACGGTGCGCCCCCTCCCTTCCCGTATCATGACTCTTTTTGGACGTCACCACATCAAAAAATCAACACAAGATGTCAAAACGGCCAAAACTGTCAGGTGCCCAGGGAAGAAAAAAGAGAAAAGAAGAGGAGGAACGAGAAAAGACAGAGGTAGCAGGTAGGTAACGTTAGCCTACATGAAATTATTTGTATGTTACAGAATGTGATAGTGACCTGGCTTTTTAGCGTTAAGCTAATGCTACATGATTCGGCAATTGCTAATCAATAAATAGCTAGTTCTGTTTTAACGTCGGGTTAATATTGTGGAGGGGGCTAAATTGTTATGGAAAATAATAATGTAATGTTAGCTAATTACAGTACTCCCACCTTACATTCCTCAGGGACATTTGTATTAGATCTTTTAAGCAGGTGTTTTTTTGTTTACATTGTTATTGCCTTCTGGTTAGCTAATGTTTGACCTGCAGGTAATAGTCACTTTTTTCCACCCCTTTATATATTAGGGTTAGTTGTAAGTAAAAAAAAAAAGGTCAAAGACAAAGCTATTCGGTTTCTTGTGAGTATATACACTTCACTGCCGATGTGGGGGGGCGCCACCTAAAATCTTGCCTAGGGCGCCAGATTGGTTAGGGCCGGGCCTGCTCAGGAGCGACTTATGTTGTGAAATTATTAACACATTAGCGTAAAATATCAAATAATATTATTTAGCTCATTCACGTAAGAGACTAGACGTATAAGATTTCATGGGATTTAGCGATTAGGAGTGACAGATTGTTTGGTAAACGTATAGCATGTTCTATATGTTATAGTTATTTGAATGACTCTTACCATAATATGTTACGTTAACATACCAGTTGGTTATTTATGCCTCATATAACGTACACTTATTCAGCTTGTTGTTCACTATTCTTTATTTTAAATTGCCTTCCAAATGTCTATTCTTGGTGTTGGCTTTTATCAAATACATTTCCCCCAAAAATGCGACTTATACTCCAGTGTGACTTATGTTTTTTTTCCTTCTTTATTATGCATTTTCGGCCGGTGCGACTTATACTCCGGAGCGACTTATACTCCGAAAAATACGGTAGTATTTCTCCAGCAATGGTCATGTGGTGACATAAATGATGGTATTTTGAGAGGTATTTATTAAAGTCGGACATCACTGGAGGCCTAGGTGGGAAACGCACGGCCCGCCACTGCCTAAACTACTTGCAGTGTGACAGGATAAACCTCGTCATGACATGAAAGCATGCGTTAATCACAAGGATGTGCGTGGAATTAAATGATGGAATGGATTCAGCAATGTGATTCAACTAATGTGATTCAGTTTAAGAGACTTATCAAACTGCAAGAGTTCACAAAGTACAAAAAAGAAGAAACAAGAAAAACATTTTGAACCTTTAATAAAAAGAGATTATGATTATTTAGGTACTGTATTTTCCAGACTATAAGGCGCACTTAAATCTTTTTATCATTTTCCTCAAAAATTGACAGTGTGCCTTATAACCTGGTGCGCATAATGTACGGAACAATTCTGGTCTTGCTTACCGACCTCGAAGCAATTTTATTTGGTACATGGTGTAATGATAAGTGTGACCAGTAGATGGCAGTCAAACATAAGAGATAAGTGTAGACTGCACTATGATGGCGATATGACTCAAATAAACAAGACCAACATTTTATATGTTACATTGAAAATATAGAACATTATACACGGCGCTCAATAATCTATCAAAATGTTTTAGTACGACTTTGGTAAGCTATGAAGCCGCACCGCTTGATGTGCTTCAACATAGGAGTATTATTATGGTGTGTGTATTAGGTAAGACATTATCTGGCGTTTTGTTTTGCAATATTATGCAAAAGCAACTTTTCTTACCTTCTGGTACCTGCTGATCTGTATTTGGGATCTGCATGAATCCTGAAAAATTGCGCATGTCCGTCTTTGTAGTCTGCGCCCACCACGTAGTTGATACATTTCTTCTATTTCTCTATCTTCTTGTTATGGGACATTCATCCCAGGCTGTTGCCATTTTTAATATAAAGTAGTGTAAAGTTCTTACTTACAGTATATCTGTCAGTAAACTCGCCATGAAAGCGCTAAAACATACCGGTATAGTGACTTTACATTATTCACCCAAGGATCTTACTTATATCTGTCAGTAAACTCGCCATGAAAGCGCTAAAACATACCGGTATAGTGACTTTACATTATTCACCCAAGGATCTTACTTATATCCGTCAGTAAACTCGCCATGAAAGCACTAAAACATACCGGTATAGTGACTTAAATTATTCACCCAAGGATCTTTAGTTATTAGAGAGTTCCGGTCGGACGTTTTTTCACGGGACACATTTCCTGTGTTGTCGTTTCCGGTTGAGGAGATTCTGCTCCGTTATTGATTGAAGTAAAGTCTGTTTGTCATTAAAACAGTTAGCTCCATCTTTTGACACTTCTTCCACTCCCGTCCTTGCACGCTACACCGCTACAACAAAGATGACGGGGAGAAGACGATGCCGAAGGTGAGCCACGTAAATAAGACCGCCCACAAAACGACGCATTCGGAAACGACTGTCAGAAAACGGCTTGAAGATGATCTGTAAAACAATCTATGCAACATTTTGACCAAAGAACCACCATTACATGTTATGTAGACCACAAGGACGTGCTTTACATTTAGAAATTTTTTTAAAATATGCGCCTTATATATATGAAAAAAAAAAAAAAAAAATAGACCATTCATCGGCAGTGCGCCTTATAATCCGGTGCGCCCCGTGGTCCGGAAAATACGCTATTGTATATTTGGTTACTTATTTACGGTACATTTATTTATTTATTCACTGTTCTGTTACAAACAGAGAACAAAGAAATGGGATAAAACTGTCATGATATGAAAAGGAGTAGGTTTAAGTAAGCTCTGCTTCTTTCTACTCCTTTCCGGACGTGCTGTAATGGAACAACTGGAAATATGTACATTGTAATTGGATTGTTTGCATGTTCAAAACAAACTGAAACTGAACTGAAGATTATATTATCAAAGTTTAGGTCAGACTGATAACAAAATAAATACTAATCAAATATACAGCAAAAGCAAGGACTCATAAAAACTGATGAAAAATACATATATACGATGACGAGTACTAAAACTAACTTTAACTAAATTAATAATAATTATGTTTCTTAAATAAACTGTTAAAATTTAATTGCAAACGAAAATGCAGCTTCGCCCCTTTAGTCGTAGTTTTTGCGCTAAAGAAAGAAGAAGTTTGCTATTGTCATGACTGCCACGAGTATTAGAAAAGAGTATGACACTGAGTACCACAGCTGAGAAACAGACGGCCCTCAATGTGGCGCTTGCGGCCCAAAAATGGCCCTAGGGTTAAGAAACACTGGTCTACACCACATCAATGATCTTACCTGTGTTTGTCTTTCCAGATGCGGAACCACTTGACCAGATTCTTGGTGCTCTGCAGTTTGGGGTGAAGGCAGTACTCCTGACCCTTGAAGCGGGACACATTCTCCATCGTCACACTTTAGGAAAAAGAGGAAGAAATAATAACTATCAGAATATTATTACATGAAATAAATTGTTTTAGCCTTTTTACAGTATAGTATTGAAATATATTCAGTGGAAAACGTTTCCATTATTAGTTTTATACTGTGGTCTTCAACGTTTTCCAAACTGAGGGATATCTTTTATAAAAAATCGGATTGAATTTTAAATTAAGCTGGTCCTAAAACTACTATTGTGCAATACTCAAATATTCAAATGACAGCACTAATAGCTAGGTGGCTCAGGGAATAAAACACATGGGTCAATCCCAAATTATTTTGGATGACATATGTTGAGTAAGAAGGACCACGGAGACAGAAGAGTTTTACTAAATCCTCTTACATCTCTAGAGGACCTGTATAAGAGACACTGCAACAGGAGAGCAAACAGCATCCTCAGGGACTCATCCCACCCAGGTCACCACTGGCTTGAACTCTTGCCCTCAGGGAGGCGCTATAAGACCATCAAAGCAAGGACAAATAGATTGAAAAACATGTTTCTATCCTAGAGCTGCTATTGTCCTAAACTCTGCATGCACCTAAACACTCACCACTTTATTAACTTGCTTACCTCTGATAGAGATCTACTGTGCAATATGTTTTTAACATTTTATCATGTTTTAAAAATTTAAATTGTTTTATTATTGTTTGTTGTCTTAAGACTATTTTATGTAGGTTGTTTTAAAAGCACTGAGCTGGATTGCTGTCCAATTTTGTTGTTTCCATACAATGACAATAAAGGTATTCTGATTCTGGAGACCAGCCCTTACAACGCATCAGCAAGAAGAGATCTAAATTCCAACAAACAGACTCGGCTTATTTAGAGCGAAAATAGCCCCTTCCCGCCCAGAAAGAAATACAGCTGTTGTTCCAAACAGATATGGCCTTCTCCACAGAAAGGGAGTATGTCACACCCTACGCGGACAGTACGGCGCCTTCAAAGTGAAACAAAGAGATTACTAGCGGACATAAGATAAAAAAAACCAAAGTGTTCACATGGAAAAATATTAGCTGCTTTAAACATGACAATGGATTAAGAAAGAACACTTAATACATGCATTCTCCACATTAGCAACTGGCATGCTAACTGCGAGCTGTCAGGTTGCGTTGCTAATCGCTAGCGTGACCTAGTATGCTAATCGCGAGATGGCAGCTCGTGCCGCCAATTGCTAGGTGCCAACTGGAGCGCTAATCGCTAACTGGCAACGGGGGCGCTAATTGCTAACTGGCATGCTAATCGCTAACTGACAACTAGCACGCTAGTCGCTAACTGCTAGCTGGCATTCTAAAGTGCTAATCGCTAGCTATCTTAGACACTAAGATGAATTAATATTGATATTTTTATATTATATTATTATTCGCCTTCCGCCCGAATGCAGCTGAGATTGGCTCCAGCACCCCCCGCGACCCCAAAAGGGACAATCGGTAGAAAATGGATGGATGGATCATTATTTATTCATATTTTTATTCTAAATCCGCAAGGTGCAGTGAGTGGGGTGGCTGCCATTTCTAAACCTGGGCCAACGTTCATGTGTATTTAAAGACCTTTTAGTTTGTTGGAAACATTGTAGGAGACATGAAACAATTATAAATGTATTGAGATCAGATTAAGGACACCTTTGAGTTGTGATTAATCATGATTATTCCCAGGTAATTACTTGTTTGCATAATTTAAATTAACTTAAAAAAAGCAACATTTGGACACAAATGCAATTGTCAGAATGTCATCCAGGAACACTTTTAAAAAGGTCAAAATAAATTGCATGATTAATCTGCGTGTATACACAGTCAGTTTTTAAATGATTAATCACATGAGTGAACTTATTTTTGACAGCCCTAAAAAACATTTTAAAAAGTCTAACCAGCCAAAAATGTCATGACCCCCTGTTGTACAGTACAGTACCTCTGCAGGGAGTATATGCACTTTTAGGGCTTTTAATGGTGTCCATTATTTGTGGCTTTTTTGCCATTTGCTGAGGGTCTTGGAACACAAACCCCCTGAATAGCAGTTATCTACTGCTGTGTTTCTAAATTAGGGGTGTCCAAACGTCTTGAAAGGGGGGCCCGGAATGGGCTTTAAAAAATTGGCCGGGGGTCAAAAAGCGGACTGTATGCAAAGTAACTATTAGTATATATGTATATGTGTGTATATATATATATATATATATATATATATATACTAGTGATGGGTCCGGCAACACCGATGCATCGGCGCATGCGTCGAGCTCATAGAGCAAAACCCTGTGTCGGTGCGCGTACCGCTTTTAGAAAGTCACGTGACCGATCATGAGCTGTTTTGGTCACGTGACCGATACGTGAACTGTGTCGCACTGACGCCTCCTCTGTGCCCTGTGAGCGGCTCTTTTCTACAGCCGGAGAAATAATAACTAAGAAGAGAAATCGTCTAAAATGTAATACGTCGGAAAAACTTCTTTTTTTTTATAAAAATGTGTAAAAAAATAAAATTAAAAAAATTCCCAGTCCACAATCATCCACAACACATTCTTAGGTTTCCATGTTATGATACATGTTCACATTATTTATTGACTGTATCTAAAAAAGATAAACATATATTTTTATTTAAATGAAGATATGAAATAATCCTAAATGAAATACAATGACTTGGTTTATATTATTGTATATACTAGGGCAGGGGTCACCAACGCGGTGCCCGCGGTCACCAGGTAGCCCGTAAGGACCAGATCAGTCGCCCGCTGGCCTGTTCTAAAAATAGCTCAAAGAGCAGCACTTACCAGTGAGCTGCCTCTATTTTATAAATTTTATTTATTTACTAGCAAGCTGGTCTCGCTTTGCTCGACATTTTTAATTCTAAAAGAGACAAAACTCAAATAGAATTTGAAAATCCAAGAAAATAATAAGACTTGGTCTTCACTTGGAATAAGCGGTAGAAAATGGATGGATGGCTCGGTCTTCACTTGTTTAAATAAATTCATTTATTTTTTACTTTGCTTCTTATTACTTTTAGAAATACAATTTTAGAGAAAAAATACAACCTTAAAAATGATTTTAGGATTTTTAAACAAATATACCTTTTTACCTTTTAAATTTCTTCCTCTTCTTTCCTGACAATTTAAATCAATGTTCAAGTAATTTTTTTTTTTTTTAATTATTGTAAAGAATAATAAATATTTTAGCTTCTGGTTTTTCGACGAAGAATATTTGTGAAATGTTTCTTCAAACTTACTATGATTAAAATTCAAAAAAATTATTCTGGCAAATCTAGAAAATCTGTAGAATCAAATTTAAATCTTATTTCAAAGTATTTTGAATTTATTTTAAAATTTTTGTTCTGGAAAATCTAGAAGAAATACTGATTTGTCTTTGTTAGAAATATAGCTTGGTCCAATTTGTTAAATATGCTAACAAAGTGCAGATTGGATTTTAACCAATTTAAAACATGTCATCAAAATTCTAAAATGTATCTTAATCAGGAAAAATTACTAATGATGTTCCATAAATTATTTTTTTTATTTTTTCAAAAAGATTCAAATAAGCTAGTTTTTCTCTTCTTTTTGTCAGTTGAATTTTGAATTATAAAGAGTCGAAATTGAAGATAAACTATGTTTCAAAATTTTATTTTAAATTTTTTCTTGTTTTCTCCTCTTTTAAACCGTTCAATTAAGTGTTTTTTTCATCATTTATTCTCTACAAAAAACCTTCCGTAAAAGGAAAAAAAAATGTACGACGGAATGACAGACAGAAATACCCATTTTTTTATATATATATAAATGTATATATTTAGCTATTCTTGTTTAAATCACACTTACGTGTAACTTACAAATGACAATATATTTATTTATTTAAGTGTGTATCAAACTGGTAGCCCTTCGCATTAATCAGTACCCAAGAAGTAGTTTTGGTTTCAAAAAGGTTGGTGACCCCTGTACTAGAGCATAAAATCAGTGTCAGTTGAGTCGGTCCATAGGTTGCAGTATCAATACAGTTTTGCAATGTGTCGAAACGCTTCATGACGCCTCATCAACCCATCACTACCGTGCACATTTGTTAGGAAGTTCAACATGGACAAACTACAAACATTCAATCTTGTTGGCCAGTGAAAAGCATGTGCTCAACAAACAAATAATAAGAAGCAAAGTAAAAAATAAATGAATTTATTTAAACAAGTGAAGACCCATCCATCCATCCATTTTCTACCGCTTATTCCAAGTGAAGACCAAGTCTTTAAAATATTTTCTTGGATTTTCAAATTCTATTTGAGTTTTGTCTCTTTTAGAATTAAAAATGTCGGAGACCAGCTTGCTGGTAAATAAATAACATTTTAAAAATAGAGGCAGCTCACTGGTAAGTGCTGCTCTTTGAGCTATTTTTAGAACAGGACAGCGGGCGACTGATCTGGTCCTTACGGGCGACCTGGTGACCGCGGGCACCGCGTTGGTGACCCCTGCCCTAGTATATACAATAATATAAACCAAGTCATTGTATTTCATTTAGGATTATTTCATATCTTCATTTAAATAAAAATATATTTTTATCTTTTTTAGATACAGTCAATAAATAATGTGAACATGTATCGTAACATGGAAATCTAAGAGAACGTGTACATGAGTTTTGTTGATTTGCTAATTGATTGTGCTAAATCTGTTTTGATTATTGAATTCTTTACTTTGACATTTGACTATTGACCTTTTGACTATGAATACATGTATCTTGTTATAATGGATTTACCTTTTATTTTTAATATGCTTATTTTGATGAATTATATAGGCCTATTTAACGCATGCATTTTTGAAATGTATTTAGAATATAAATGTATTATATATAATATACAATACTAATATTGTCTCTATTTATTACTGTTACAGATTGTGGGTGCTTTGTTTCTTCCTGTTCACCTTTTGGGATTTCAATAAATGTTTGTAAACTGTTACCAACTGCGTGCCTTGCCATCCTTGATTTGAAAGCCTGGTTTGCGAAGGTTACATTACCTTCACCCGAGGCGGGGTGTGACTATATATATGTGTATATATGTCACACCCCGCCTCGGGTGAAGGTAATGTAACCTTGCAAACCAGACTTTCAGATCAAGGATGGCAAGGCACGCAGTTTAACAGCATATATATGTATATATAAAATAAAGTTTATGAGTTTGAACATCAAATATCTTGTCTTTGTCGTGCATTCAATTGAATATGGGTTGAAAAGGATTTGTAAATCATTGTATTCCGTTTAAATTTATATCTAACACAATTTCCCAACTCATATGGAAACTGAGTTTGTAGATAAGTGTGGAGAGTTTTTGCATTTTTCCCATCATCCCTTGTAATGGATTCAAATGGGGGTCATTTAATGTTTATGCTTAATGGGTGTTTTTTTTCTTCCAATGAGCAGGTTAATATATTATTTGTAAAAAGCACTTTACATTGAGCAAACCTCAAAGTGCTAGTGTATTAAAAAAAATAAAAATAAAAAGATGATAAAAACTAGAACAGCCTAATAGCTAGAACTAGTATGCATATATCTAAAAGGGTTTTTAAGCCTTTTTTAAAAGCATTCAGTCTGTAGTGCCCTCAGGTGGTCAGGGAGAGCGTTCCACAGACTGGGAGCGGCGGAGCAGAAAGTCCAGTCGCCCATTGATAGTAGCTTTGTCGGAGGTAAGCTTGTCCGGAGCGGAGGTGTTGTGTGGAGGATTTGGGGGTGAGCAGTTTGAGGTAGAGGGGGGCATTTCCATGAAGGCACTGGTGGGTTAGTAGGGAGACTTTGTATTAAATCCTGAGTGGAACAGGAAGCCAGTGAAGGGATTTGAGAATTGATGTGATGTGGTTGTATTTCCGTACTCATCAGGATCCTAGCAGTTATGTTGAATTTTTGTGCTAGTTATTTTTTTCCCCCTGCACCATGACTAGGGAAGGTTGTTTGAATTGGGTAATATAAATGTGTATGCGTTTACCTAAATGTACAATTGTTAGTCACTGTTCGAGAGAAATAAGCGGTAGGAAAATGGATGGATGGACTTTAGTTACTTTCATTAGTCAGCATGTGACGACAAAAAGGCAGCTACGGCTGGGTAGCTGTACATGGTATAAAAACATTTCGCTTAATGGACTTGTGCTATCTTACCAGCCAAATTAAAAGCGGTGAGTCAATTTGGACGCCCCTTTTCTAAACCACACTGCCGGGGCCCATTGTTGGGCGAGCGACCCCTAAAGGCCCGCCAACAAATATCTCTATTGCTCAGCTGTAATACACTTTTCCACCACTTGTGGCAGTAATATTTTTTTAGAGTAAAACTCACAAAAAAAAATTTCGTCAGGCATTAAACATTTTGCATGTTTGATTTAGGAGTTATGTTTGAATACATTTTTTTATTGCTTTTTTCGCATTATCAGGATTCTAAGCACATTTCTGTCATTGAGTAAAAAACTACTTTTTATGTTTGCAAGCCTTAAAAAAAGCATGTATCGAGTAAAACTCACAAGGATGCATTATTAGCCAATTTTCATGTATGGTTTAGGAGTTATGTTTAAATACCTGTCATATTGAGTGTTAGTTATACTGTCATGAGTAAAACCAAATTTTTATATTTGCAAACCTTACCAAAACACCTGATTCAAGTAAAACTAACAGAATATTACATGCATTTTTAGACAGATTGCATGTTTGGTTTTGGAGTTGTTTATATAAATTTCATATTTAGTATGACAGTTATACGGAGTAAAAAAACTAACTTGTGTCTTTGCAAACTTTACAAAATGTTTTTCTAGTAAAACTCACAAAGATACATTTCTACAGGCATTAGCCATTTTGACTGTGTGGTTTAGGAGTTATGTTTAAATACATTTGTATTGCTTTTTTCGCATTATCTCAGGATTCTAAGCACATTTCTGTCATATTGAGTAAAAAAACTACTTTTTGTGTTTGCAAGCCTTAAAAAAAGCATGTTTCAAACAAAACGTTTGGAGCTAAAGTCATAGAGAAGCTTAAGCGCAAATATGACTAAAGTGGTAAAGCTCTATTTTCATTTTTTTATAGGAAAAAAAAAAGTTAATTGAGTTATAATTGATTTATCCTAGCACTGTACATTTATTTTTAATGAGCTTTTAGTTCCCTTCCTATGCAGTTTGATTTTGTTTTAATTCTTTGACCAGTATTTTTGTAATCAGCTTGACGCGAGCCTTGATAAAAAGGTTTCACATTTGACAAGGATTATTTTGTATAAATGTAATAAATAAGTTAGATCAAATGATTGAATATAACGAAAATCTAAAGTGTTAATATTTGAGTGGAAACCTGGTCTACTGTACAGTACGTACTTACAAATTAAGATTGATAGAATATATGAAATGTATTAAAAAATGTCATGAACATAAATGACACTATTGATGAAAGATGGATAGAAACAAAGAAGGCTTAAAAAAGACAACATTTTTGGTCGCTGCTCATTGGCAAAATGCTATGGAAACATTTTTTGTACGCTTAATATATTCATGTTATCCTTCTGTGGTGGTGAAACTAATTCCATAGACAAATCTGGCAGATTTTTGACAAATATTTCCTCAAAAAAAATGTACACGGCAAAAACTGAAATCTAAGTAAGATGAAATATCTCAAATAAGGGTGATATTTGCTTATTTTCTGTCTGATAAGATAATTCTTCTCACTAAGCAGATTTTATGTGAGAGTGTTTTACTTGTTTTAAGGGTTTTGGTCCTAAATGATCTCAGTAAAATATTACAGCTTGTTGCTGAGATTTGATGACCTATATTGAGTAAAACATGCTTGAAACTAGAATATCAACTGTTGCAAAGCTGTGTCATCAACACTCACAAGTATAAAACTACTTTTTTAAAGTAATCATTTCTTTCTTCAAGCATGAAAAAAAAAAAATCATGACACCGAGCGCATGTCATTATGTTAAGATAATGGCACTAGCTTTTACTTGAATTAAGAACATTTTAACATAGAGCAAAAAGGTCTCATTTTTTTTTCTACCAAGAGGAGAATGTACTTATTTTTGGGTTCATTGAGGTTAGATAATTGTACTTGTTTTGGAAAGTCTTAAGTCAAATTTTCTTGTTCTATTGGCAGATAATTTTGCTTAGTTTGAGTGAATTATATTTATGTAGTAGTTCAAATAAAATACCCCTAATTTTTTTCTTTTTTTTTCCTGATTTTGAACACTGACTTATACGTTCGGTGCAGAGACAGCATGCGGCATATTCAGGCCGAAGGAGAGAACCTGTGGGAAAAACACCCAGCATGCATTGGGCCTCGCCTCCCTCTCTAAACCATGAATGTTAAATGAGTTGACTCTGAGAAAATAGGCTTAAAAAGGCACATTCAGGATTAGATTAAAGGCTCTGCCAGCTATTTTTCGGCCTCTTTAGGTTCTTTAGCGGGATATCACGGCACGCTGTGCAATGCCTGTGCTTCTGGTGCCGTATTGTTAGGCACTCGCTGTGCTTTTGGACTCATTTGTTCACTCTTTCCCCTGCCAAATGGTGACGAAACATCACAGCAAATTTCCTTCTGTGGTGTAAATAACAGATTACTGGTGGCCGCCAATGTGCAGCTGGGATAGGCTCCAGCGACCACGAGAGGGACAAGCGGTAGAAAATGGATGGCTAGCCTACTTTGCATGAATTATATAAGTTGACATTTACGTGCAGTGTGTGTCCACTCGCCATAACATAAGGAACACTTGCACAGCTCAGTTTTTCCCGTACATCTATTTAATTGTGGCGGCCCGACATGAATAAACTTGGACCGCCACAGATACAATACATAAATAAACATAAAAAGAAGAACAGAAAATGTTTGTCACGTTTTTGGCTCACTTTTTGTCTCCTCCACAGGATCCAGAAAAAATACCAACATGTTGGCCAATAATACAAATGAGTTTGATTGCAATCCTATGGAAAACCCTGATTTTTGCGCATTTTACCATTCATCAGCCCCTTTTTTAATATTGTTTGTTTTATCATTATAGACCTATTTATGGATATTTTTGTTTTTATTTATGCATTTTTAAACTTTTTTTTATGGATATTCCCTATTTTAACTTATGCTGCTTATTTTATTACTATTATGATTTTACCATTTTATTGTTTGGTTCGCTTAGCTGTGTATATAGCTATATCTATATCGTATATACTGTATGTATATATATATATATATATATATATATATATATATATATATATATATATATATATTTATACATTTATATTTATATATATTTACATATGTATATATATATATATATACACATTTATATGTACATATATATATATACATACATTTATATGTACATATACACACACACATATATATATATGTATGTGTGTGTATATGTACATGTATGTTTATGTAACATTTGTTTATAGGGTTTTTACAGACATACAATTGACAAATGTATATCAAATGTTTTACCCTACAAATAAAATGGAAAAAAAAGAAAAAAGAAATATAAAACAATTATATATATATACCTGTATACACACACGTTAGGTAAGGAAAAAACAAAAGAGGCTATATCATCCCTACAAGCCAGTTTCACAGATTTTATAAAATTTTTAAATTTTTTATAAAATCCCGACGAGCAGGGAAACCTGCGAAACAGGCTTGTAGGGATGATATAACCTCTTTTGTTTTTTCCTGACGTATCTATTCCGCTCTAACCTGGTATTGAGCACTGTATAACAGATAAACCCCAGAAACCTTGACTGCATATGTATATACACACACACACACACTGACACACACACACACACATATGTATATATATATATATATATATATATATATATATATATATATATATATATATATATATACATATATACACAGTGTATATATATAAAGTATATATAATTAAACTAAAAAATAGAAAATAATAGTAATAACATTAATAATAAATAAACAAAATAAAGAAAAGATAAATAAAAACATGTTTTGTCTATATTTGCTGCGATTTTAATCATATGTACTTAATATTTCTGTTTTTAATTTGTACAGCACTTTGGCACAGTATTAGCTGTTTTTTCAAACGGTGCTATATGAACTTTTAAACCCTGACCTAGATCACCATGAATAAACTTGGACCGCCACAAATAGTCAATAAAAACAGCAAAAAAGAAGCGACAGAAGACGGACTTAAACATGTTTTGCTTGTCATGTTTTTGGCTCACTTTTTGTCCCTTCCACAGCATCCAAATGACATGCACATGTGTCATGGTCAATTATGCAAATTAGACAATGATGCCTACTGTCACCGATTGCTGTCCTATGGAAAACACAGATTTCTGCACACTTTAGCACTTTTCACATTTTTATTTACATTTTTATTGATGCATTTTTTTTTTTTAATATATGTTCCTTTTTAAAAAAAAAACATTTTTACTGCCTATTTTGTTCTTACCATTTTATTGTTAGGTTCGTTTAGCTGTGTATTTACAGCTTTGTCTGTATACTTTTTTTTAAATTTTATTTTATTTTTAATCTTTCTGTTTTTTATACAGCTCTTTGGGGCAGCAGTGGCTGTTTTTTTTTTTTTTAAATTGTTCCACATAAATAATTAAATCCTGACGTTGATCAGCATTTAATTTTATTTATAGACTTAGAAACAATGTAATGTGTGTAAATATCCTAATGTTTATTTTGTGTATTTGTGTATAGCTTTTTCTGCTATAGTCCAAGCGTGACAGACTCCCTGCATGTTTGCGGTCACTTGGCTAATAAAGACAGGGTTTGTGGCAAAAAAAATGTCATACACACATTTAAAAATAAATCGGTGTTATTATTATTCAGTATTAACATACACATTTTGCTTTGCTATATTTTTCAACTGTTGCTGTTTATTGTACAATGTACTTTGTTGAGAATCCTTTTAGTGACTTTGTCTTTATTGAAAACATCTGGCAACAAATCTAGCATCTATTTCTGGTGTTATTAGATACTGTACTGCACAAAAATTAGGCTATTCTGTACGTAATAAATGAAGATATGGAAACTTTGATTCCTAAGTAATAGCCGTTGTTGAAGGACAGGAAATGACGTGTGCGTGGTGGCGCAGTTGCGTTCATGCTACGTAACGTAAGTTGTTTACATTAAGCGAGTTGAAAAATATAAATCCATAATGATGTCCGTGTCTCCTCTATTTAAAGGGGCTGTGTGCAACACTTACACAGATGCCTAGAGGGCGCTAACGTTTTCTGACGCCCGTATGTAACACATTAACAAATCAACTTTGGGTGTTAGCTACTAATTGTTGGTTGCTTCTTTTGGACTGTTTTTGTACAGTATGTGTGTACGTGTTGACGAGTTACCGCCACAAACACCAATCATTTTATTTGAGCCAGTAAAATGTTTTATTACATAAACTTAGAAATTGTAACAAATATTAACAACTGTAAAACAAATGGGTGCTGTTAAACCACTAATGGTAACATAAGCTGGCCGGTGGTGTTTTTGTTATATTTTTTGCTTTGAAAAATGAAAGTACACATACTGTACATATACATTCACTGTACAAACATACATACACACATACTGTACATATACATTCACTGAACAAACATACACATTCTGTACATATACAAGTATACATACACTCATGCACATAATCATGTTTCATCAAACATATATTAATGTTGTTGCCCTAGGGGAAACTGGGTAACACATGGTACACTGACAAAGCTTAACCTATTGTTAAAATATAACAATCTACAAGGTTAATGTAGATTGTTTCTCTTTCTTCCCCTCCATTTTTCTGCAGTCTTTCGTATCTCTAGTTATCATTACGTATATGTATTGTTGCATTTGAACAACTGTATTGTTGATAATAGAGGTAAATTATTGGTATTGATCATTATCAATAGCGCTATTTCTATTGGTATTTGTATTGCTCCATCTGTAGTGTAATAATGCTCATTGTCATTTCTGTATTATTATTTATTTTGCTAACTGCTTCTTTGCTATCACTTTTACCATCATATTTGTATATATCCTATTTGTTGATATTACTCTATTGTTGTTATTGTTTTTGTCTCTCTGTCTTATCCCCCTCTCGTCCCCACAATTTCCCCCTCTGTCTTCCTTTTTTTCTCTTTCTATCCCCTCCTCCTCCGGCCCGGCTGCACCAAATGATAATATAAATACATTTAATAAAGTCAAATACAAATAAGGCAACAAGAGAAGTATCCTACACGTCTCTTTTGTAAAGTCAATCTAAACAGCCGATATGGGCATCTACATCAACTATATGATTTGCCTGAGAATCTGGACAGGACACAAAAAAATAAAACAAAATAATAATAATAATAATAATAATAATAATAATAATAAATGTAAGTGTGAGAAAGTTGCAAACAGCCCCTTAAACAGTCATAAAAAAATAAGAATCCCCCAACCATACTACATTATATATATATCCATTTATACATTATTACTTTGACTAGTTTTCAAGTAATAAATACAATTTTTTAAAGGGGAACTGCAATTTTTTTGGAATTTTGCCTATTGTTCACAACCATTATGACGATGGATAGATTTTATTGTATTTTTTTTTTATTTTTTAAATGCATTCTAAACATTAAATACAAGTCCGCTTACAGCAGAGCCAATGGGAGCTCCACCTTTTCGCCCATAGAATCCAATAAATGGCGGCAAAAATACTCCATTTAGATTTTGTGACTTGAATAATAATCCAGTATTAGTGATATTGTTATTATAAGCGCTAACGCAGACAAACTATTTTTAGCAATGCCGTGATCACAAGCCTGTGTGCCTATGTTGACATCATTGAGTGAACTTCTGCTTCCTTGCTTCCTGCAAGTTTATTGTAGATCATTATTCATGGATTTCACCTGAAAAGTAGATGGCTGAGGATATAATCCGACACGTTGGGACACTTTGACAGCCATTTAGGACCCGAAACTGGCGAGGATGACACGAAGAGACGCTTGGACACCCAACCCCTTTTCTTTGCAAGGATTATGACACATTTTTCTTCTAAATGGGAATATATGAACATCTTAGCAGTTGGCATCCTGATGACAGCAGACCTTGCACAGTAAGTGATGTTTTGTTATGTTTGTTGGCTCTCAGGAAGTCTGCACTAAGTAATAATTAGTGAAGAAGAAAAAAAAAAATGCAACGGTGGTGATGCGTTTTTGAAATTAATGCACCGCGTATGCTTAAAATGATTAAAAAAAAACACAGAAATATTAAATGTTATTATAAATGTTCCTGTTACTACATTACATATATACTTACATCATGTATATAAAACCCTAATGGAGATGTTTGGATGTTTTTTAACGGCTTTGTAGGCGGAATTGCACGACTTACATAGGCTTCATTGTAAACAAACTTGCATTTATTTAATATTTGGAATGCAAAAAAATAAATTTATAGAGTAACATCCGTCATGATGACCCTGCGCTAGGCCATTGCCATCCTCCTCTTGTGCTTCCTGTACGGCCACGCCATCGTCGGCGGCATCGCCGTCGTTTTCCTCGCTCTCTTTCTGCGAGTGTACGCCTGCAACCACATGAAGTCGGGCAGGCGGGCGATGCCGCTGGCGCAGAACGCGTAGCACTCGCACTGAACTGGGGACTGAAACCACGCTTTGTCGTGGTGCTTTTTCTGGGTCGATTTCTTTGCTTTTATTTTGAAGGGTTCACTTCACATCCCTTAGAGATAGGGTGAGAAGCTCTGCCATCCGGGAGGAGCTCAAAGTAAAGCCGCTGCTCCTCCACATCGAGAGGAGCCAGATGAGGTGGTTCGGGCATCTGGTCAGGATGCCACCCGAACGCCTCCCCAAGGAGGTGTTTAGGGCACGTCCGACCGGTAGGAGGCCACGAGGAAGACCCAGGACACGTTGGCCTGGGAACGCCTCGGGGTCCCACGGGAAGAGCTGGACAAAGTGGCTGGGGAGAGGGAAGTCTGGGCTTCCCTGCTTAGGCTGCTGCCCCCGCGACCCGACCTCGGATAAGCGGAAGAAGATGGATGGATGGATGGCACTTCACATTCATCGTTTTATGTTTTCTTTTATTAGGTACCGAAAGGGATTTTATTTAGACCCCAAGTGCCTCCGAGGGTTCTGTTTCACGATCTGCCCCATGTTCTTCTTACCAAAACACCGCATGTGGCCAAGTGGAGTTACTGCGGGTGTTTTTATTGTTGTTGGCCCATTTAAAGGGGAACATTATCACAATTTCAGGATGGTTAAAACCATTAAAAATCAGTTCCCAGTGGCTTATTATATTTTTCGAAGTTTTTTTCTAAATTTTACCCATCACGCAATATCCCTAAAAAAAAGCTTCAAAGTGCCTGATTTTAACCATCGTTATAAACACCCGTCCATTTTCCTGTGACGTCACATAGTGAAGCCAACACAAACATGGCGGAAAGAACAGCAAGATATAGTGACATTAACTCGGATTCAGACTCGGATTTCAGCGGCTTAAGCGATTCAACAGATTACGCATGTATTGAAACGGATGGTTGTAGTGTGGAGGCAGGTAGCGAAAACGAAATTGAAGAAGAAACTGAAGCTATTGAGCCATATCGGTTCGAACCGTATGCAAGCGAAAACGACGAAAACGACACGACAGCCAGCGACACGGGAGAAAGCGAGGACAAATTCGGTGATCGCCTTCTAACCAACGATTGGTATGTGTTTGTTTGGCATTAAAGGAAACTAACTATGAACTAGGTTTACAGCATATGAAATACATTTGGCAACAACATGCACTTTGAGAGTGCAGACAGCCCAATTTTCATCAATTAATATATTCTGTAGACATACCCTCATGTCAGCAGGCCAGGGAAGCTAGGGTCGATATTCTTCTCTTGATCATCTTCGGTGGCATAAGGGACGGTGTGAGCCAAGACATCCAGGGGGTTTAGCTCGCTTGTCTGCGGTAACAAACTGCCGCCATTGCTTGTCGTGCTACCGAGGCCCTTTGTCCCTGAATTGCTCACACACTCCGGCAGATTCAATGGGGGTCTGGCGGCAGATTTCTTTGACTTTATCGTTGGAAATGCATCTGCTTTGAGTGTCGCAGGATATCCACACATTCTTGCCATCTCTGTCGTAGCATAGCTTTCGTCGGTAAAGTGTGCGGAACAAACGTCCAATTTCTTGCCACTTTCGCATCTTTGGGCCACTGGTGCAACTTGAATCCGTCCCTGTTCGTGTTGTTACACCCTCCGACAACACACCGACGAGGCATGATGTCTCCAATGTACGGAAAACAGTCGAAAAAAACGGAAAATAACAGAGCTGATTTGACTCGGTGTTTGAGAAAATGGCGGATTGCTTCCCGATGTGACGTCACAACGTGACGTCATCGCTTCGAGAGCGAATATTAGAAAGGCGTTTAATTCGCCAAAATTCACCCATTTAGAGTTCGGAAATCGGTTAAAAAAATATATGGTCTTTTTTCTGCAACATCAAGGTATATATTGACGCTTACATAGGTCTGGTGATAATGTTCCCCTTTAACACTGAAGACTTCAACAGTTGATTGGCAACACTAAATTGACCCTAGTGTGCGAATGTGAGTGTGAATGTTGTCTGTCTATCTGTGTTGGCCCTGCGATGAGGTGGCGACTTGTCCAGGGTGTACCCCGCCTTCCGCCCGAATGCAGCTGAGATAGGCTCCAGCACCCCCCGCGTCCCCGAACGGGACAAGCGGTAGAAAATGGATGGATGGATGGATGAATAACATCCGTCGTCACGTCTTGTATAATGATTGTGAACGATAGGCAAATTTCTCAAAAAAGTGCAGTTCACCTTTATGGTGTGGCGGCTTTTTTTTTCTTCTTTTTTTTTTGCCGTGGCAGGCCTCCACGATCAAGTACATGAAGGGGAAATCAACCTATTCAAAAAGTCTAAATTTCCAGAAATAACTAAAAACGCATGGTTGTTTGGATTTTTCATCATAGGCTTCCAACACTCAAATAGATGAAATCACTATTCGACACATTTTGGTCCTGAAGAGAATACAATTCCAATGAATCCATAGCCAATAAGTAATATAAACAGTCCACAATTAAAGTAAAACAAGCGTTTCAGAGAGAGTAGTTTCAGGCCTGTGTGTCCCGTGGTGAGCAGCAGCGGCAGCACAGAATGCCAAAACAAGCTAAAACAAGCCGGGTGAGCCAAAACCACCACAAGGCAACAAAAGCCAAGAGGGGGACTGGGGTTGGGGCTGGAGGGGGGGTCTATCTCTCTCTCTCTCTCTCATTTATTTCCCTTACTCAATCTTTTTCCTTTTAGCGCCTTTCCAGAACCCACTGAGACTCATTTTTCACCAGGCACCAGTCGGTGGTGGCCCCCCCGTCACGTGCTAATAGAGGGGCCTGCAGGCGTACAAACACACACACACACACACACACACACACACACACACACACACGGCATGTTTATTTACTGAGCTTATCAATATTTAAAGCGAGTGGATTATATTATTATTACTATACCACCTGATTAATGTCAGTCCCACACAATTTTTTCTATGTCAGCTGATGCTGGAAGGACTTTTTCCCTGCGTGTGCTGCCAGAATTGGCCAGCAGAGAGAAGCATAGAACTCCCCTTACATGGTGGCCTCCTGGGGCTGATAGAACCTCCACTGTTGTTGTTC